>NC_057800.1:193927492-193952838 GCF_018294505.1 Triticum aestivum | reverse complement strand
CACCTTCTCCTTGGGAGCTTCGCCACAAATACAATGTGCGCTCCATCCCACTCCGCAAGGACGACGAGGTGCAGGTCGACTGCCACCTTCTCCTTGGGAGCTTCGCCACAAATACAACATGCGCTCCATCATCGACCCGCAAGGACGACGAGGTGCAGGTCGACTGCTACCTTCTCCTTCGGGGCTTCGCCACAAATACAACGTGCGCTCCATCGCCGACCCGTAAGGACGACGAGGTGCAGGTCGACTGCTACCTTCTCCTTCGGGGCTGCGCCACAAATACAAAAGTTGTCTCGAGTGAAGAACGAGTTCCACTCGACGGAGGATTCATGAAGATATTCAATGATAAACCAAGTTCAGATAAATCCCAAAGGTTCCAGACCACAGATCGAAGTGCTCGGGCATTCAGCCCGAAAGAGTTTAACGGTTACAAAAACCACTCAACATTCCGAGGCAAATTTAAGGTGGGGCATAAAAGTTTGTTCACTCCGCAGGAGGAGGACTGGCAGGCTCGACGAACTCGTCTAGGTCGACGCCGTCGGCGATATGAGTGGCTGCAGCGATGAAAGTCTCCATAAAAGATCGGAAGTCATGCTTCTGGGTGTTGGCGACCTTGATTGCTGCCAGCTTATCTTGTCGCACCTCCTTGCAGTGGACACGAACCAAAGACAGAGCCACATCGGCACCACACCGGGCAGAAGATTTCTTCCACTCCTGCACTCGATCAGGGATCTCGTTAAGTCGAGTCATCAGGGACTCAAGATCATTCTGGAGCGTGGCCTCTAGCCAAAGTGCCGGGTCGATCCGTGACGTGGCGACTTTCAGACGAGCCAAGTAGTCCACAACACCGTCGATGCAGGATTCCAGTAGGAGCAGATTCATGGCAGTTTCGTCTTTCACGGGAGAATTGATTGGGTACGAACCTGGCTCAATCCGCCCAGTCTCCTCCTCAAAGTTCTGGCAAAACTCTCCATTCACGATCCAAGGATAAGTCAATTTTCGTACGCTGAATCGACAAAAAACATCAGTCGGAACAAAATGTGTACCTTCAAGCTTGATGAACAACTTCTTGGCAAGGCTCCTCAGATAGCTCTCCAGATCGTCCCTCCTGCGAGTGATGCCTTCCATCTTCTCGTACAGGTTGAGATTGTCCTTCTTCAAGCATGTGCACTCCTTGTTGGCTTCGTTCAGAGCAGATTTCATCTTGGTGTTCTCTTCTTCCAACTGGCCGACCGAAGCCAGTTTCTGTTCAGCCAGAGCGGTTCTGTCGTCAGCTTCCTTTCGAGCAGCAGCCAAATCCTGATCCTTCTTCGCCAGAGCTTCTCTCAGTTTTTCTACAAAGAAATGGTGCTTGATTCAGAAAGAGCAGAAGGGTACTCAAGCCTAAGACAAACCAGTCGACAAGCGCGTCTTACCATTGGCGTTGTCCTTGGCCTTTTGCAGCTCTGTCTTGGCCAATTCCAAGTCAAGGTTCAGTTGGGTCTGCTGTTTCTCCAAGTCAGCAAAGCGAGCTCCAAGATCACAAGATTTCTGCAATCAAGGAGGAGAAGTTATTTCACAGCGAAAAACAACAAAGACAATAAGTACTAAGACTACGGTCGACTGCCCGCAGTCCACCATAGTCTCGGGGACTACACCCAGTGGGTGCACTTTGCGTGCCCCCACCGGTTCTGATCCCACTCGACCGGCCCACCGGAGTCGAGTGCAGGGAGTAAAAAAAGGGGAGAGAAAGAAGAACTCAGACCACAGTCGACTGCCAGCAGTCGACCGCGGTCCCGGGGACTACACCCAGTGGGTGCACTTGGCGTGCCCCCACTCGTTCTGATCCCACTCGCCCAGACCGAGTGGAAGAGACAAACTACCAGTTCGGTTTACACTCAACGCGGCCAGACCACATCGAGCGAAAGAATAAAAATACAAAGACTACAGTCGACTGCCAGCAGTCCACCGTAGTCTCGGGGACTACACCCAGTGGGTGCACTCAGCGTGCCCCCACTAGTTCAAAAATTCAATCGACTCACCCAGTGGGTGTACAGATGCAAAGATTTTCGTAAAGAGTCTTCAGATAACACATCCTAACAGAACAAGCGGTGACCAACTAACCTGAACGTTGCTTTGGAGAGCCGAGCTGGCGTCGTAGGCGGCCTGACTGGCGTCCCACACCGTCTTCATCTTCTCCATCATAATGCCCGCCTGGCGTATGGCTTCCTTGGCAGCATTCACTTCGTCCTCTGGGACATGATGGGTCGCAAAAACTGAAGGTGGGTCGACAGGGGCCTGAGCAGTCGACGAAGAAGGCAAGGCACTCGACAATGGCACGACGAAGGTAACAGAACCCCGATTGGCATCGCCAGCATCCTGAACGACTGGTTCCGCCCTCGGCGTCGACTGTGGCACCCTGCTTGCAGGAGCTTGCCTATTCTTCCTCGTCAAAGGCCTCTCGGGCTCTTCATCATCATCGGGGAGGTCGATAATGTTGGGAGCTGTTCAAAGTTCAATCACCAAAATCACATCACCCAATGGTGCACATTGCAGTTGAGTCGACCAAATAAAGACAGAATGGCAGAAATCATACCCAGATTGGAAGTGATCACATCCTCCATTACCTCATCCTCGTCCCTGTAAGTTGAGGTCCCGGAAGTAGCAGCACTGCCAGTTCCAAAGTTCGTCTGGTTAAATCAAGAAAAAACAAACAGCACAGGGCGTCGAGTAAATATAAAGGGAGACACTCACGTAGAAGCGACGGGGATGTCAATCTTAATCTTTGGCAACGCCTTCCGAGGCTTCGGCTCTGCAACTTTGGGATGCTTTGACGCTTTTTCGGTCGGGGTTGGTGAAGAGGTCCGAGGACGCTTTGAAGACTGACCAGCCTGAGCAGTCGCCTTTTCACGGGCGATTGGTCATTCTTGGTCAAGCTTGGATCGCCTCTCCCTGCGAGGAGGTGACTCGACTTCTTCTTCGTCACTTGAGTCGTCGCTTTCTTCGTCCCCTTCACCGTCAGAAGTCCATTCGCCACTGTCGCCGCCGCTCGCCTCTCCTTCCAGATCTTGCTCTTGCTCTCTGTTGGGCATTGAATACATTTCAATAAGGGCCTGAAAGAAAGCAGGAAGAATAAAGTCAGTCGACGCAGTATAGACAGCTGCGCGAGTGAATTCAGATTACAATCAAAGCTCAGAATCGGACCTTCTCTGGTACATGGGACTGGTCGAATGGAGGAACTCTCCTGGCTCCCCTGGGGTTGTCCTTGTTTTCGGTCATGCCCGACAGCCACTTCTCCAGTGTGTCGTCATCGACCTCCTCCGGGTGAATCCGAGTGGAGTCGTCAAGACCCGAATACATCCACATCGGATGGTCTCGGGCTTGAAGAGGCTGGATGCGCCGCTGAAGGAAAACCTCCAAGAGATCCATACCGGTGACCCCGTCACGGATAAGCTGGACCACTTGTTCGACCAGCACCCTAACCTGCGCCTTCTCCTCCAGGAGCACCTTCAAAGAGGAGGGTTTCCTCACTCGGTCCATGGTAAAAGGAGGGAGGCCAGTTGACTGTCCTGGCGTCGACTGGTCTTTGCAGTAAAACCAGGTCGACTGCCATCCGCGAACCGAGTCGGGAAGAATCATGGCTGGAAAGGGACTTTTCCCTCTCATCTGAACACCAAGACCCCCACACATCTGAATCACTTGTGTTCTCTCGTCACTCGGATTGGCCTTTTTCACCGTCTGAGAACGACAAGTGAAAATGTGTTGAAAAGACCCCAGTGAGGCCGACAACCCAGGAAATTCTCACACAAAGACACGAAAGCAGCGAGATACACGATTGTGTTGGGAGTGAAGTGGTGGAGTTGTGCCCCAAAGAAATTCAGAAATCCCCGGAAGAAAGGGTGAGGAGGCAAGGAAAATCCACGGTCGACGTGGGTGGCAAGGAGAACGCGCTCACCCTCCCGAGGTTGCGGCTCGGATTCCTTCCCCGGAAGCCGCACCAATCCATGGGGGATCAGCCCTCCTTCGGCTAGGTCGTCAAGGTCTTCTTGGGTGATCGTCGAGCGGATCCAGTCGCCCTGGATCCAGCCCTTCGGCAGGCCGGCTCGCGAGGAAGATCCACCCCGACTGGTCGCCTTCCCCTTCGCCTTTGCCGTCGCCTTCTTCGCCCGCTCCAGAGCCGCCGTATTCTCCTTCCCCATCGTCGCCGGTGAGACGCGTACGGAGCGGTGGCACTGGGGCGAGAGCGAGCGCGACGAAGAAGCCTGAAGAGGAGAAGAGAGAATGTGAACGCACTGTTCAAGAGACCCTGGTCCGATGCCTTATATGAGGTCGCTTCCGAGTGGCTGACTGGTAGGCCCGGGCGGGCCTGTCAAATCCCGTAACGTGGCGAAAAAGGTGGCACAGGGATCGAGGCGGCTCCGCCCTATCCCATCCGATTACTGCGGCCTCCCCCGTCCCGCGCCGCTTCCCAAAATTCGGATCCCGCGAAATCTGCGGGCAGCAGAACAACTTGTCAGATCGAAGATCTCCTCCACGCCGTCACTCGGAGCCTTTCAAGTAAAGAAACTCACTCAACAAAAAACTAAGAATGGATCAAGGCGACTAAAAAGGAAGTTGTTGTCATCACTCAGGTTCGTTGATCCGAAACAAGATATGCTCGTGACATGAAAAATGAGTCGGAGAAGTTCTCAACTCCTTCCCCACTCAAACCTCGATCCATTCGGGGGCTAATGATG
Source organism: Triticum aestivum (assembly GCF_018294505.1). Classification (NCBI taxonomy): domain Eukaryota; kingdom Viridiplantae; phylum Streptophyta; class Magnoliopsida; order Poales; family Poaceae; genus Triticum; species Triticum aestivum. The sequence goes on along the minus strand of NC_057800.1, from coordinate 193,948,123 downwards.
AAGCTATGTACCTAGGGTAGGGTCATGGACCTGTCCCAGCTGCCCTACCCAAGGACATCTCAAGAAGAAATCACCTTTCAATCGACTTGGAGGTGTTCCACTCGACAGACTCGAAGACACTCGACCAAGAAGCAATCACTCGACCAAGATCCAACCACTCGACGGCCAGGAGACCTAAAGGCACTCCGCACGCTAACGGTCGGTTATTAAGTAGCTTTTATGGTCATCATAGCACTTTATTAGGGGCGTTACCAGTAACGCCCGACCTTAATGTATTTTAAACCCTGCACAACTGAGGGCCGGAGGGGTTCGGCGAACTCTATATAAGCCACCCCCTCCTCAGTGTAAAGGGTTCGCACCCCTGTAATTCATACACGCATAATCCAGTCGACTGCCTCCGGGCTCCGAGAGTAGGGCTATTACTTCCTCCGAGAAGGGCCTGAACTCGTAAACCTCGTGTGCTTACAACTTCTCCATAGCTAAGATCTTGCCTCTCCATACCTACCCCCCTACATTACTGTCAGACTCAGAACCACGACAGTCGGTATCTTCCATGCTAACCAGGTTATTCTCAGGTCGAGTGTTTATTCACTCGCCATCGCACGAGAAAAGGGCGGTAATAGGGATGCCTAGTCCCAAAATGCAAAATACAAAAAGAGTTAATCGCTCAAGTAATCAAACAAAACTCCCAATGGAGTCAAAACCTTTACTTTTATCGCATGGGAACCGCCACTAGCCTGTTTAGCATGGGAGATATTGATAATTGATCATCGTGAAGTGAATGAGAAGGGTGCATGTCTCAAAATATCATTTATCTTTGTTTTAAAACTTGAGCTCTGGACCTGTGCAAATCACTGCTTCCATATGCGAAGGGACTATCTATTTACTTTTATGTTGTGTCATCACCTTTTAAAACAAGTGCTAGAAACTGAGAGAGCACAGTTGTCATGACTTATGCATTATGTGTAGCTAATGTTGGATTCATCATGAATGGATCTTTTCAACCATGAATTACAATTTTTAGTCGTTGCTTGGACTTTGGAGGTGCTCTACATTTGTGTTTTGCGGTCTCGGAAAGGGCTAGCGACATACCACTATTGTCATATTATATCATGGTTGCTTTGACAACGTGTTGCTGTTTGAGATGTCTTATTGTTGCTCGCTAGCTGATTATGTCATTGATATGAGTTAATACAATCTTTAAGAGTTATTGCCGGCATGGTTAGTTATAATGTTGGCTCAAAACCTGGGTGTTGTTTAAGCTTATTTATCCAAACAAAAGCAAAATAGTTTGTAAAAGTTTTTCTTTTTCACTTTCAGTTTATCAACTGAATTGCTTGAGGACAAGCAAAGGTTTAAGCTTAGGGGAGTTGATATGTCTCCAACGTATCTACTTTTCCTAACACCTTTCCTCTTGTTTTGGACTCTAATTTGCATGATTTGAATGAAACTAACCCCGGACTGACGTTGTTTTCAGCAGAACTACCATGGTGTTGTTTTTGTGCAAAAATAGAAGTTCTTGGAATGGAACGAAACTTTGTGAGGAATTTTCATATAATATATAAGAATTTCTGGAGCCAAGATCTACCGGAGAGGGGGCCCTGGGTGGGCACAACCCACCAGGGCGCGCCCCCTCTCCTGGCGCGCCTAGGTGGATTGTCCCCACCTGGTAGCCCCGCAGACCCTGAAACCAATGCTATAAAATCCTATTTTCGGAGAAACAAATCAGGGAGAAAGAATTATCACGATCCACGAGACGGAGTCGTCGCCAAGCCCTGTTCTACCTCGGGAGGGCAGATCTGGAGTCTGATTTGGGCTCCGGAGAGGGGGGGTCTTTGTTCTTCGTCATCTCCAGCCCTTCTCCATCGCCAATTCCATGATTCTCCCCACTGGGAGTGAGTAATTCCTTCGTAGGCTCGCTGGTCGATGAGGAGCTGGATGAGATTCATCATGTAATCGAGTTAGTTTTGTTAGGGCTTGATCCCTAGTATCCACTATGTTCTTAGATTGATGTTGCTATGACTTTGCCATGCTTAATGCTTGTCACTTTGGGCCCAGGTGCCATGATTTCAGATCTGAACCGATTATGTTATCACCATTATATCCATGTTCTAGATCCAATCTTGCAAGTTATAGTCACCTACTACGTGTTATGATCTGGTAACCCCGGAGTGACAATAACCGGGACTTCTTCTGGTGATTACCGTACTTTGAGGAGTTCGTGTATTCACTATGTGTTAATGCTTTGTTCCGGTTCTCTATTGAAAAGAGGCCTTAATATCCCTTAGTTTCCAATATGGACCCCACTGCCATGAGAGGGTAGGACAAAAGATGTCATGCAAGTTCTTTTAATAAAGCACGTATGACTATTTACGAAATACATGCCTACATTATATCGATGAACTGGAGCTAGTGCCGTATCTCCCTAGGTTATAACTGTCTCATGATGATATCATCCAACAAGGCACCAATCAAATGCCTACGAATTTATCCTATATTGTTTCTGCTAAGTGACTACTGTTATCGTTGATGTTACACTTGCTACAAAATTACTGCTATCACTGTTATTGTTACTATTACTACTGTCACTACTATCAAAACTATCAAACTACTTTGCTACTGATCACGTTGCTGCAGATAATTAATCTCCAGGTGTGGTTGAATTGACAACTCAACTGCTAATACCTTCAAATATTCTTTGGCTCCCCTTGTGTCGAATCTATAAATTTGGGTTGAATACTTTACCCTAAAAAACTGTTGCGATCCCCTATACTTGTGGGTTATCAAACCTATGGCCCCCGGGTCTATTTTCCATCATATTAGTTTCCGATCTACTATTTTGCAATCTTTTATTTTCAGATCTATAAACCAAAAAACCAAAAAATACTTTAACTTTTGTTTAGTTTTATCTATCTCTACGAGATATCACATTTGCAATTGACCGTGAAGGGATTGACAACCCCTTTATCGCGTTGGGTGCAAGTGTTTGATTGTTTGTGCAGGTGCATAGATTGGGGACTTGCTTGTACCTCCTTGTCGTGGTGGGCGCACGACAGATGCCAAGGGATGGCTAAAGAGTGGATGAGGCTCGAGGGCACTGGTGGGCTCTAGAGGTGAGGTCGGCATGAGTGAGCGTGAGACGCAAGACATACCCAGGTTCGGGACTCTCCGGAGAGATAACACCCCTAGTCCTGCCGAGTGTAGTTTATATGTAACAGTACAGGGTTGCTCCTAGAGCTGTATGGAGGAAGAAGGAAGGCAGACCAAGGGTTAGGCTGCCCCCTCTCCTAGTGTGTGGCTAGTCTGATCCTATGTCTTGCTATGTGATCGCCCATATGCATGAGGGCTCCTGGGGGGGTTTTATAGGGCAACCCCCCAGGGGCACAATGATAATGTTAAAAGGCCGTGGGGCCGGGTTGTCATCGTCTGGGAAGCCGGCGCTAGGACCCGCCAGGTGTCAGGGCTCATCGGGTTCTTCAGGCGTGGGACTCACGGGCCTAGGGGCACTGTTCGTCGTCTTGTCGATCATCAAGGAGTGGCCGGGTTGAGTCTGCATTAGTGGCGATCTGTCAGGTTGCCGCTTGCTGGCGTCAGCGGTGACGACAGGTGCACTGTAGCCACGCCAACCATGGTCAGCGGGTAGGTGGGGCACTGTTGCCACCAAGGTTGTCAGAATCGCGATTCTGTTATACGATTCTACGACTTTATGATCCAAACTAACCCCTTTGATTCTATGATTTTAGTTCATAGAATCTACGTTTTTACGATCCTGATAGTGAAGATTCTACGATCTGCGATCCTACCATCATAGCTCCGATCCGATTCAAAATCACGATTCTGACAACCTTGGTTGCCACGCCCCGGCTGACCAGAGGCATGGGAGGGGCACTGTTTCCTTGCTCATCTCTGAATGAAGACTCGTCCCATCATATGGCTAGGATGGGACGGGAGCTGACCCGCGGCCGGGTTGGGGAACATGCCGAAGGGGAGCTGGCTTGTTGGAGAAGTCTTGGTGTGCCAGGTTCGGCCGCCTTGCGCCGGCCGTTGGGGCCAAGTTGAGGAGTTTGGCCGGGTCGAGGGGCTTTGGCCGGGTTGAGCAACCCGACCAAGCGTGAGCCGGCTTGAGGGGCGTTGCTAGCCCCGTTGTTTTTGAAAAGGATCCGGGTTCCGTTGCCTGCATGGGGTTCATCCCCCCGACAGTAGTCCCCAAAGCTGTGTAGGTCCGCCGTCTTTGGGTGGGAGGGCCTTCGCTGTTTCTCTCCCTGAGGAGGCGAAATTTGTGACCGCCGGGTACGGCAACACCCACTGTGTGCCGTCATTCGGAAGCCGGATCGCGTCACCTAGTAGGGGTGGGAAACCGACAAGTTCGTCGAATCTTGAGGCAATCTTTTGGGCTTCGCGCGGGCGCCACATGGTGCCTAGGAGCTGGAGGGGCATGACAGGCCACGCACGCGACAGGACGGGGCGACGCGCTGGGGCCCGCCGCCGCGCGCCCTCGGTGCACACGCGGATTTATTACGGCGTCCACAAGTCGGTTGCCATTCTCAAGGCAGTTATTGCGTGCGTACATGCGTAGTTATTGCGGGGAAGTGGGAGGGGCGAGCGCAAACGATCCCACTTCCCCATGTTCGAACCGTGGGTTATAAATTGGAGGGAGGGGCGGCAGAAATCATACTCACTCACACTCCCATGCCTCTTCATCCTCTCTCTGCTTCTTGCGACCGCCGCGCGCTGCGACGCCCACCGCTTCGAGCAGAGCTTCATCGCCATTCTTCTTCTTTCTTCCTCTTCGTCTTTGCCGATGGCGCTTCCGTCGGGCTCTTGGATCAGCTCGACCGTCACCTTGGACGACATCGCCTATCTCTGCACCACTAGGCGCTTGCCGGGGTAGACGGTGGTTGCCGCGCGCCTGCCGCGGGGTGAGAGGGAGCCGCGGCCCGAGGGCACGGAGTGCGTGGTCTTCTTCTCGCAATTCAAGCGCGGGTTTAGGCTTCCCGCGAGAACCTTCTTCCGCAACTTTTTGGAGTTCTTCGGGCTCCAGCCCCAACATCTTGGCGCGGGCGCCATCGTGCAACTTTTGGGCTTCGTCACCCTCTGTGAGGGGTACCTGGGGGTCCAGCCTTGGATCGATCTCTGGGTGCGCTTCTTTTCCTTGAAGCAGCAAGGGTCGAGGGCCGCGGAGATATCCGAATGTGGGGCCGCCATCATCTCCAAGCGGTCGGGCGCTGACTACCCCAAGATGCCGCCGGAGGACTCTACCAAGAAGTTGCAGAACTCTTTCTTCTACGTCTGCAACCTCGGTGCAGACTGCATCAACATGCCGCCCTTCGTCGACGCGCTGACACGTCTCCATCGTATCTATAATTTTTTATTGTTCCATGCCAATATTCTACAACTTTCATATACTTTTGGCAACTTTTTATACTATTTTTGGGACTAACATATTGATCCAGTGCCCAGTTCCAGTTCCTATTTGTTGAATGTTTTTTGTTTCACAGAAAATCCATATCAAACGGAGTCCAAACGGGATAAAAACTGACGGAGATTTTTTTTGGAATATATGTGATTTTTGGGAAGAAGTATCAATGCGAGACGATGCCCGAGGGGGCCACGAGGTAGGGGGCGCCCCCCAGGGGGTCACGCGCGCCCTGGGCCCTCGTGGGCACCTCGTAAGGAGGTTGGTGCCCTTCTTTCTCCGCAAGAAAGCCAATATCCGGATAGAAATCGTGTTCAAATTTCAGCCCAATCAGAGTTATGGATCTCCGGGAATATAAGAAACGGTGAAAGGGCAGAATATGGGAATGCTGAAAGAGAGAGAGAGAGACACAGAGGAAGATCCAATCTCGGAGGGGCTCTCGCCCCTCTGCTGCCATGGAGGCCATGGACCAGAGGGGAAACCTTCTCCCATCTAGGGGAACGTCAAGGAAGAAGAAGAAGAAGAAGGGCTCTCTCCCCCTCTCTCCTGGTGGCGCCGGAACGCCGCCGGGGCCATCATCGCGACTACGATCTACACCAAGAACTTCACCGCCGTCATCACCAACTCTTCTCCCCTCTATGCAACGGTGTAACCCCTCTTTTACCCGTTGTAATCTCTACTTAAACATAGTTCTCAACGCTATATATTATTTCCCAATGATGTATGGCTATCCTATGATGTTTGAGTAGATCAGTTTTGTCCTATGAGTTAATTGATGATCGTGATTGGTTTGAGTTGCATGTTTTATTATTGGTGATGTCCTATGGTGCTCTCCGTGTCGCGCAAGCGTGAGGGATCCCCGCTGTAGGGTTTGCAATATGTTCATGATTTGCTTGTGGTGGGTGGCGTGAGTGGCAGAAGCACAGACCCGAGTAAGTAGGTTGTTTGCGTATGGGAGTAAAGAGGACTTGATGCCTTATAATGCTATGGTTGGGTTTTACCTTAATGATCTTTAGTAGTTGCGGATGCTTGCTAGAGTTCCAATCATAAGTGCATATGATCCAAGAAGAGAAAGTATGTTAGCTTATGCCTCTCCCTCAAATAAAATTGCAATAATGATTACCGGTCTAGTTATCGATTACCTAGGGACAAATAACTTTCTCGTGACAAAAAGCTCTCTACTGAAACTAATTTAGTTATGTCTTTATCCAAGCAGCCCCTAGATTTTATTTACATGCTCTTTATTATCTTGCAAACCTAGCCTACAACACCTACAATGTACTTCTAGTTTCATACTTGTTCTAGGTAAGACGAACGTTAAGCGTGCGTAGAGTTGTATCGGTGGTCGATAGAACTTGAGGGAATATTTATTCTACCTTTAGCTCCTTGTTGGATTCGACACTCTTACTTATCGAAAGAGGCTACAATTGATCCCCTATACTTGTGGGTTATCAAAACCTTTTTCTGGCGCCGTTGCCGAGGAGTTATAGCGTGGGGTGAATATTCTCGTGTGTGCTTGTTTGCTTTATCACTAAGTAGTTTTTATGTTGTGCTCTTGTTTTCTATCTTTAGTTATGGGTAGGAAACGCAAAATACCAAAAAAAATTAGTTGTACCTACTACACCAATGGGTGAAGAACCACTCAAAATCTATCGCACTCCTGAAGCTTTTTACGTGGATCATTTTCGATCCCTTTGTGATCGTGCTGAAACCCTAACTAGCTTAGTTGAGGGCAAATCTTTAGATGAGCATTCTTGTTATATGCGACACCGCATATCTGAAAAAGGAAAACTTTTACTGGATCAAATTCATCGTTTGCAGTGCTATGCTTGGAATTTATGTGAAATATATTATTCTACTTGTTGTTCTAAAGACCCTAAGAAACACCTTCCTTACCAATGTGGGTTTAGTGATAATGGAATCGTATCTTCGTATACTAAGGGTGTTTATAATTACTATGATGTTCAATAAATTGAAGAATTTGTTACTTTTAGGGGTACTTGTGAAATTGCTTCTTTTATTGAAGAGTGTGATACTACTCTCTAAAAATATGAAAATTTGGCCATACTTAAATATTGCAATAATAATTGTGCTTCTAATCCTTATATTAAACCATATATTGAGGACTCCTCCGCTGTCCAAGAAAAGACTAATATTTTGCAGGAGTCTATGGAAAAAGAAATTAATGACATTGTGAGCTCACTGGATGAAAATGATGAGGAGGAGAACGAAGAACAAAAGGAGGAAGAGCAGATTGATCACTTGTTCCCACCTTCTAATGAGAGTAACTCTTCAACTCATACATTGTTTAATTTCCCTTCGTACTTACCGAAGGATGATTGCTATGATAATTGTTATGATCCTGTTGATTCTTCTGAAATATCCCTTTTTGATGATGCTTGCTATGCTTGTGGCCAAGATGCCAATATAAATTATGCTTATGGATATAAATTTACTATAGTTACTTATGTTAAACATGAAATTGTTGCTATTGCACCCACGCATGATAGTCCTATTATATTTTTGAATTCTCCCGACTAAACTATATCGGAGAAGTTTGCCCTTATTAAGGATTATATTGATGGGTTGCGTTTCACTACTACACATGATGATTTTGATATATATAATATGCATGTGCTTGCTGCTCCTACTTGCAATTATTATGAGAGAGGAACTACATCTCCGCCTCTCTATGCTTCCAACATGATATAATTGCAAGAAACTGTTTATACTATGCATTGGCCTTTACTATGTGTGCATGAATTGTTTATTGTTTTTTATAACATATCGATGCATAGGAAGAGAGTTAGACTTCTTCATTGCTTGATATATGTTGCTTTGTGCTCATTACTAAATCACAAATCATTGTTAATTAAAATTGGCTTTGATATACCGTGGGATCCGGGTGAATTCATTACTTGAGCACTATTTGCCTAGCTTAATGGCTTTAAAAAAAGCGCTGCCAGGGAGACAACCGGAAGTTTTAGAGAGTCATTTATTTCTGTTGTGTGCTTTTATTTAAAACAAAACAGAAGCTAGCCAACTCGCTCCCAGAATGCGTCCCCGATTGCAAGCTTCGTTGGCCGTTGGATCTTAGTCAAAAATCGTTTTGGACGTTGGATCTGGACGTTGGATCTCTGTGATTAATTTTGACCGCGTAGTTGTTTTTCCGCGTCCATGACTGGTGGGCTCGTCCGAGCTTTCAATTGGCTGGGTGAAGTGCCGGTGGGTGCAAACGAGCGTATCCTCTCGCGCCGCGCGTCTTGTGCCCACCCCAATCCCTCCAGCCGCCGCTGCCACATTTCTCCTCCACCCCCTCGTCTCTCTCCTCTGGAACTCCCTCCTCTTCCGCGCGCCCATCACCCAGCGCTCGCGCGCTCGCCTCCTGGACCAGCCGCCGTCGCGCCGCTGGGCCTCGTCCACCGCGGATTTCCATGGGGAAGGAGCAACGACGGGGCTAGGCTCCAGGCGGCGCACACTTCATGGGGAGGCAAGGAACCAGGAGGTGATGGGGTCAGATCTGGCGGTGGTAAGTCGGAGCTCGAGCCAAGGCCGTGACGGGGAAGGTCAAAAAATAGGGAGACCGGATGGAGGTGCTTGAGGCGGAGGAAGGCCCGTCGGCAAGCTTGAGCTGGAGACGGTGAGATCCCTTCTCCCATCTCTATTCTTTCAGTTCCTTCCTCTCCAAACCTTCATTTATCACCTCTCTCCATCAGCACAATTAGCGGCACCGGCCATCGGATGGTAGGAGCACGAGGCAGCGCTCCCGTCGCTGGGTGGTGGAGCTGCACAGGAGGGGGAGGAGGCTGGCGACAGGGAACCGGGCCGGGAGGAGGCAAGGTATCTGTTGTCATGTGTTTTTTTTTTTTTTGCATTTTTCTCCTACCGTGCATCTATTCATTGTCGGAGTGGATTCATAGCAACAAATTTTTGGATAAATAATGAGTGCCAAGATATGTATGTTGACAAATGGATGAGAGGTGTTCAGAGAAAGATTTGAGCCATACATGCGCCAGGTTCTGAGAATCTGTGAATGTAATTGGAATATTTTCAATTGCAAATCATTCCCTAATATTATGGTTATAAGTCTTTTTTTCGTCCTGATGTTCTCAATATTTCTAGATAACCATGTTTTGTTGGACTTATTGATAAAGTAAATTTTCTGGTACAAGTTTGGCTCCAAGGAAAGTTATTGTATTTACTAATATTTTTTTAATTTAACACCATGACTATGCCTCGATATTACAATTGTCGTAATGGTGTGGATTGCTATATAAAGTTCTATGTTTGAAGGGATGTGTTGTCAGAAATTCTCATACACGATTCTTTAGTAGGAAGGGAATTTCAGTCCTTCAAAAGTGAAGATGATCATGCCTTTCTGTTGGATTTGGTTTTTTGGTTTAAGCAATCATTCAGGTTATTGAAACACCCGTGTGCCTCTTTTCTTGTCTGATATGAGGAAAATGGTTTAGAGTAATTACCGGCAGGAGGATCGCTGGGTGGTAGCTGAGTGGGAGGGTTCAGATTAGGGATTACGAGTATGAAGTAGATGTGATAGATTGTAACTCTTCTCGCTTGATTAATTCATCTCAAGAGGTCCACTTTATATATAGAGGCCTAACAATTAAAAAATTAATCATCCTTACATGCATACATGCATGCGTCACTCTGGAGCCAAAAACTAATTACGAGTATGCAGGTTGCAGTCCCTTGCTCTACATATAACTCGCCAACTCTACTAATTCATGTATCAGTATATGCATATATGTAGTCCGTTCCCAGTACATGTGTTCGGAAGACTGGACATTTGTACTTATTCAAAATTTTCTTTTCATAAAAGTTCCTTGGAAGAGATTGCTAAGTTTAACGAGCAATGTCCCTTTTACATCTATTTACAGAGTGTTTTCTTTTGGTTTCACCACATTTTTAGGTTTTTACAGGTTGTGTATAGTAGAGGAGGCATTGAGGATGAAACATGAATGTCCATTGTTCTTGTCCGCTCCTGATCTCAGTAGACCTGTGTGATGTGCTCTTGATCCTTTCTTCTTTTTTTTGTTAAATGAATCTCTGACCGAGGAGAGCATGTTCTTTTATTCGGTTGCAATCGTGAAACTTTTTTTGGGTTTTCTTATTGTACAGTACGAACCTTCCAAATTATTTGATCCTGGAAATAAGTTGCCAATTTTCTGTGTGCAATGAGCTGGGAGCCGGGGTCAGCCCTCTCACCACCAGTCGAACATACAACTTCAGCCACCATGTCGAGTGATATAAAAGTGTTCTCTGTTTCATAGAGCAACGCCACGAGAATGTGCCTCCTCTTTCTCCTGGTGCATGTTGCTGCCCTCCTTTCCCCTCTGACTTGACTTGCTTTACATTGTGTGAAGTTGTTTACTTTCAACTTTACAACGCTATATCAAGTTCGCAACTGTACTTGGCTACAACTATAACATGATGCATTTCTCTTCCAGTTTATTGAATATATTTTTAAGGATTGAATGTTCTATCTGGTACTGTCCTATCACTCATTTAACTATCTTAATTTGTTCACAAAACTCCTTCTGTAGCTAAGATTTCTTTGTACAACACATACTAATTATTGCTCTTATTCTTAAATCTTATTTCACTTTATTCAGTTGTAGGCTGGGTTAAGATTGTTTTTGTGCCAGAAACAGACTAGGCAATGCTCTAACCTTGGCAGCAAAAATCGTCTAAATTTCATAAATAAGGTAGTGGAATATCTTTGAATATGTTCATTTAAATATCTTGAGTTCACCTGTATGGGTTGCTTCTGCGCACACTTTCTTTGATACGAATTTCTAGGTGAGAAATTCTTTCATGGTAATGATGTATTATCGATATTTACTATGTTTCTTAGGCCTATAGGTTTCTTTTTGTGGGATGCAATTACGGTACAATATGAATATGATCCTTGAGTTGCATATTATTGCCTTTGGACATAGACATGTGCCATGTAGTATAACATTTATAAAGAATGTCTTGGAAATTGCAAGTAGATGATTACGGTTACCCTGTAACCTTAGGAGTAAGATATATATGATGATAGAATCTAGAGATTCTTGCTAATCTATAACAATAAGATCCAATCACGTGCAATATGTTTTATTCATAAAAACAGGGAATCAATCTGGCTGAAAGTAGTCATCTTATGGCATGGCGTGAAGAGGTTGTTCACAAACCTCTGTTAGGTGCTCCATCCTTTGTCACTCTGAATTGATTTCCTAATATCTGGCTTCTCTGAACAGATGTGTGCAGATCTGAGAAAGAAGAGGAATAATCCAGAACAATTTAGTGAATAAGAACAAGTTGGCATTTCTCTCTTGTGAACGCAGTCATGCCTGCCTATTGATTTTATTATTTGTGCTAATGCAAACATGAATTCTCTATAGTTCTTGACGCAGCACCGCTAATTACTCAATCTGCAATACATGATCATTTCTGGTAGAAGTTTAGTGCATGAATTAGCATTCTGTAAAGTTGGTCTAAGCTCATGTCTCTAGGCCAGGATAGATTTCTCAATATCATTTTTGGGATTGTTTGAACACTGAGCAACATTGCCAGGTCAACCATTTCTCATTTCTTTGTCATATCTGTAAAACATTGACACACCAAGCTTACGGGTGGTGTCTCAATTTTGTCACCAGCCACTTCCACCGACCCGTAAACTGTCTGTCTCGAGGTCTCCCCAACTATGTTTGGGTTTAGAAAAACAAAGAACTATTTTGAAGTCATTTTCGCATCAGCTACTTTGTAGGTATTATGTGCGTTGTCAGGGATCTAATATCATGTAGTTCCAGGGATTTCAGAAGGTCTGGTCAGTCCATTGTTCTTGCCATGTGTTACTTTTTCTCATTACTGTGATCGTCAGTGCTCTTGACATTGGTTACTTTTTCTCATTACTGTGATCGTCAGTGCTCTTGACATCGGTTACTTTTTCTCATTACTGTGATCATTTGTGCTCTTGACATCGGTTGTTCTTGCTTTATGGTTGCCTTCCCAGTGCACTTTTATTAGTTGTAACATATTAATGTTAATATGCTTGATTGACCATATTATATATTTCACTTCACCGGGGTGGTTGGTGGAAGTGGTGGTTAAAATATTTTGGTTAAAACAATGTCTCTAATTAACAAGTTTATACAGTTGAATCTTCTTGATTGGCTATTTTGTAGCTTGCTCTTAGTTGTATAGTATTAATTCTTAAAACTGGATCTCTTAAAATTAGTTAAATTGAATGAGTTGCTTCACTGTTTTCAAATAAGTAGTTTCATCCCTCACTGTGTCCTGAACTTATTCTTACTGCCTTTTATGACTTAAATGTAACTATTGGCATATAATCTCATGGCTTAAAATCTTAGTTGAGAATGTATTTAGAAGTTATAAGATCTGGAGTTTCCACTATTTCATCCAGCGGTATTCCCAGTAACTGAATATTAAGAGCACTGACGATCATAGGTTGTACATTTAGTTACCGGGAAATGCTTTTATCTTGCAGGCCAGTTTTACATTTACTTTTTCAATAATGAGATGACTATGAACAGAGTATCAAGTTTTTTGCCTTGGCATTACTGCCGCTGTCTACGGATGGTTACTAAAAGAAGAAGGATTCAAGCGGCATACCTTCACTTGACAGATGCTTTAACCGCAAGAACTGTTGTTATTTTCTTTTCCTTTCCTACTCCCTCCGTCCGAAAATACTTGTCATCAAAATGGATGAAAAGGGATGTATCTAGAACTAAAATACGTCTAGATACATCTCCTTTTATCCATTTTGATGACAAGTATTTCCGGACGGAGGGAGTACATTGATTTCCTACAATGATGATAGTTTGCCTTTGATTCTAGAAGTCCCAAAGGGGACTGAAGGGTAGAGATTTCCATTGTCGTTGAATTGGTGGGATTGTCACCAACTTAGTGTTGCAGATTGTTTCTATTTTAGAGCAAGAAGCCAAATCATGTTGTTCATTGTAAATCTTGAATAACTTGTTTACTGTCACTTCTATATCTATTGTAAACTTTCGTTCCTGGTGTGGTACTTATCAATCTTGGTGTGCCCTTCCATTGCAGTTTCTTCAAAAAAATAAATCTCATTTCAAGTTTGCACCTCTATTATAGTAGAACATGTCATAAACATGGCATTGGGCATTATTTGTCAAGTTCCCTTCAAAAAGGAGAGATTTCTATAGAGAGTGGCTCCATAACTAAAGAGATGACAAACGTTGTGCAAGGTATTGTTTGTTCTGCTCATTTCAAAATTTAAGAAATTACAATGCATGTGAACTATAGAGGTTGTGAAGGACGAAATGCTATGGATCCAGAGGAGTGGGAGGGAAGAGTTTACCAAGGACAAGCGTGACTTTGGATTCCGAAGTTCCAGCTAACATAGCAAAATTGTGTAGATAGAATGCCTGCATTTTGAAAATTCTACTGTATTACATAGTTTGTGACTACATTTCTTTCTATTTTCATTATTATTCAAATAACTCTTGGTTTGAAATGAGACTTTGTGCAATTTGGCGCAACGGATAATGTTATTATACATCTTATTGTAGTCAGTAAACCTTCCATTCTTATTGTAGACAACACGCCTTCATTTTTTTTATCAAGGTGGGTTAATTCGTTACCTTATGTGCTTGCCCACAACTAAACCAACTAAATGTCTAAATCATGGATTTTCTTTTTAATGTGTACATGGATTTAGCGAGTCTCTACATCATTTGGCGCAACAAGTGGCATATGAACCTCTCACATGCTTATGCACCCAAAAGCACAACACAAAGAGGTTTCCTTTTCTCGTGCAAATGGAAAATAAGAGTTTGGTGCAAACGGTGTTAAAAAATATATCTTTAATTGGTCTTTACATCTTATACAAATATATTTTTTACTCATCGTGATAACCGTATTCTCGGCTAAAACAATGCTTCCTTAGCTGGTTTGTACATGTTATACAAATTCACTTTTATTTCAAACTCGAATTTCACAACATGGTACACATATTTCCAATATGACATTGTTTAAAATAGGCTTTCTACTACCAATGTCTGCAAAATGAAACTATTTTCATCGACAACATGGCTTTAGTGGGTCTCTGCGCCATTTCACTAGTAAAGTTTAAAACTAAAAATAATGTGCCAAGGTTTGCCTTTAGGATGTTTAGATTGCTTGTTGGTTTGTGCGGTGCAAGACAGAAACTTTGGCTGTAGTGCGCGATTTTACATTTTTTACTGGAACGTCAAACGGATCTGAAACTTTTTGCACTGTCTTTATATAGAAATTGTTTATTTTTAATAATTATTTCAGAATTGTTGGAGTACGAGAAGTATGGTGAATGTTCAGATTACTACAGACTGTCCTGTTTAAGACAGATTCTGTTTTTGATGCATAGTTTGCTTCTTTTGATGAAACTATCAATTTCTATTAGTGAATTAAGTCATGGAAAAGTTATATTACAGTAGCTACAATGCAAAAAAAAACAACAAAATATGAATTGGTTTGCAACATTACTTAGAGTAGTGATTTGCTTTATTATATTAACGGATCTTACCGAGTTTTCTGTTGAGTTTTGTATGGATGAAGTTTTCGAAGATCGAGGAGGTCTCGATGTGAGTAGAAGGAGGAGAGGCAAGAGCTCAAGCTTGGGGATGCCCAAGGCTCCCTAAGTAAATATTTAAGGAGACTCAAGCGTCTAAGCTTGGGGATGCCCCGGAAGGCATCCCATCTTTCTTCAACAAGTATCGATATGTTTTTAGATTTGTTTCGTTCATGCGATATGTGCAAATCTTGGAGCGTATTTTGCATTTAGTTTTCACTTTTCTTTTATGCACCACGCTGGTATGAGATAGTCCATGGTTGATTTATAGAATGCTCTTTGCACTTCACTTATATCTTTTGAGTATAGCTTTATAGAATGCTTCATGTGCTTCACTTATATCTTTTGAGTATAGCTTTATAGAATGCTTCATGTGCTTCACTTATATCATTTGAAGTTTGGATTGCCTGTTTCTCTTCACATAGAAAACCGCCATTTGTAGAATGCTCTTTTGCTTAACTTATATTTATTAGAGCGTGGACATATCTTTTGAAGAAAGAATTGAACTCTCTTTCTTCACTTATGTCAATTTAGAGAGATGACAGGAACTGGTCATTCACATGGTTAGTCATAAAATCCTACATAAAACTTATAAATAACTGAATATGATATGTTTGATTCCTTGCAATAGTTTTGCGATATAAAGATGGTGATATTAGAGTCATGTTAGTGGGTAGTTGTGGATTGTAGAAATACTTGTGTAAAGTTTGTGATTCCCGTAGCATGCACGCAGGGTGAACCGTTATGTGATGAAGTCGGAGCTTGATTTATTTATTGATTATCTTCCTTATGAGTGGCGGTCGGGGATGAGCGATAGTCTTTTCCTACCAATCTATCCCCATAGGAGCATGCACGTAGTACTTTGTTTCGATAGCTAATAGAATTTTGTAATAAGTATGTGAGTTCTTTATGACTAATCTTGAATCCATGGATTATACGCACTCTCACCCTTCCATCATTGCTAGCCTCTTCGGACCATGCATTGCCCTTTCTCACCTCGAGAGTTGGTGCAAACTTCGCCGGTGCATCCAAACCCCGTGATACGATACGCTTTATCACACATAAGCCTCCTTTTATCTTCCTCAAAACAGCCACCATACCTACCTATTATGGCATTTCCATAGCCATTCCGAGATATATTGCCATGCAACTTCCATCATCATCATATACATGACTTGAACATTCATTGTCATATTGCTTTGCATGATCGTGATTGGTTTGAGTTGCATGTTTTATTATTGGTGCTATCCTATGGTGCTCTTTGTGTCGCGCAAGCGTGCGGGATCCCCGCTGTAGGGTTTGCAATATGTTCATGATTTGCTTATGGTGGGTGGCGTGAGTGACAGAAGCACAGACCCGAGTAAGTAGGTTATTTGCGTATGGGAGTAAAGAGGACTATGCCTTATAATGCTATGGTTGGGTTTTACATTAATGATCTTTAGTAGTTGCGGATGCTTGCTAGAGTTCCAATCATAAGTGCATATGATCCAAGAAGAGAAAGTATCTTAGCTTATGCCTCTCCCTCAAATAAAATTGCAATAATGATTACCGGTCTAGTTATTGATTGCCTAGGGACAAATAACTTTCTCGTGACAAAAAGCTCTCTAATGAAACTAATTTAGTTGTGTCTTTATCTAAATAGCCCCTAGCTTTTATTTACATGCTCTTTATTATCTTGCAAACCTAGCCTACAACACCTACAAAGTACTTCTAATTTCGTACTTGTTCTAGGTAAGGCTAACGTTAAGCGTGCGTAGAGTTGTATCGGTGGTTGATAGAACTTGAGGGAATATTTGTTCTACCTTTAGCTCCTTGTTGGGTTCGACACTCTTACTTATCGAAAGAGGCTACAATTGATCCCCTATACTTGTGGGTTATCACGCGCCGCCGCGGGCGAAGCAGAATTGGGGTTACTACCCCAAACACCCGTCGCAGGAGGTGCTGAACCCGTGCCAGCGGGTGTCGGAGATGAAGGAGAGGGATGGGATCACCGGCACCGACCTCATCGCCGCCTTCATCAGGCACCGGGTGCTACCGCTGCAGCAGCGCAACCACCTCATCGGTCAGATGACCGGACTCCAGGACCCCGACCGCATGTCGAACTTGCGCCTGGGGGCGGACCAGGTCGCGCGCCGGGTCAACGATATTTCCAAGGCCGGGCTGCGGGACGTCTGGGAGTTCGGCAAGCCTCTGTATTGCCAGGCAAACCTGGCACCCGTGGTCAGTCCCTGGTCCCCATATTTTGCCGCTGCGTATCTTCTCGTTCATCCTGACGCGACGCGGGAGGTGCTCCTGAACACCATCCGACATCCTTATGACCGAGCGCCGACGTAGGTGGTGCGGGCCGGCTCGGAGGAGCACATGGCCCATAGCGAGGGGGAGGAGGAGGAGACCGCCGATGTCGGCGTAGGGCACTGTGCGGGTAAGCTTGTCCTCAGTATTTCTTGAGTTATCGGGCACGAGGCGGCGAGGGAACGCTGATGCGAACTGTCGATGTAGTGGCGCCGGGTGGAGGAGGCGGCGCGGCCAGCACTGGGTCGTCTCAAGGGGTGACAGCGGCGAGCCGGCCGCACGGGAAGGACGACGTCGCGCCCGAACCCTGACCGTGAACCGCGCGGCAAACCCGGCCGCTGGCGCGAAGCCGCCTAACAAGAGGAGGCGCGGCGCTCAGAAGGAGGCGCCTCGGGCATTCACGAGCGCGACGCCATTGGTGGTGGTGCCGCAGGCCACTCCGCCCGTTGAACCGGAGCGGGTGCCAGAGAGGGCGTCGAAGAAGGCGCCGGGGAAGGCGCCGGCCGCGGGAGAGGCGGTCAGCAGCGAGTACGCCCTCGTGCCTAGCCAGGGGGTCGCCGGGCCGCCAGGTCGCAGCCAGCTCGGGGCGGGTCCAGCGAGGTCTTCTTCGTGTTGGGAACGTAGTAATTTCAAAAATTTTCCTACGCACACGCAAGATCATGGTGATGCATAGCAACGAGAGGGGAGAGTATGATCTGCGTACCCTTGTAGATCGACAACGGAAGCGTTAACTTGGTTGATGTAGTCGTACGTCTTCACGGCCCGACCGATCAAGCACCGAAACTACGACACCTCCGAGTTCTAGCACACGTTCAGCTCGATGACGATCCCCGGACTCCGATCCAGCAAAGTGTCGGGGAAGAGTTCCGTCAACACGACGGCGTGGTGACGATCTTGATGTACTAATGTCGCAGGGCTTCTCCTAAGCACCGCTACAATATTATTGAGGACTATGGTGGAAGGGGGCACTGCACACAGCTAAGAATATGATCACGTGGATCAACTTGTGTCCTTAGGGGTGCCCCTTGCCTCCGTATATAAAGGCTCAAAGGGGGGGGGGGCAGCCGGCCAAGAGGAGGCGCGCCAGGAGGAGTCCTACTCCCTCTGGGAGTAGGACTCCCCCCTTTCCTAGTTGGAATAGGATTCGCGGAGGGGGGGAAAGAGGAGAGAGAGGAGGAAGGGGGGGCGGCCCCCTCTCCTTGTCCTATTCGGACCAAGGGGGGGAGGGGCGCGCGGCCCATCTCTTGCCACCTCTCCTCTCTTCCACTAAGGCCCACTAAGGCCCATATACCTCCCGGGGGGTTCCGGTAACCTCCCGGTAATCCGGTAAAATCCCGATTTCACCCGGAACACTTCCGATATCCAAATATAGGCTTCCAATATATCAATCTTTATGTCTCGACCATTTAGGGACTCCTCGTCATGTCCCCGATCTCATCCGGGACTCCGAACTCCTTCGGTACATCAAAACTCATAAACTCATAATATAACTGTCATCGAAACCTTAAGCGTGCGGACCCTACGGGTTCGAGAACAATGTAGACATGACCGAGACACGTCTCCGGTCAATAACCAATAGCGGAACCTAGATGCTCATATTGGCTCCCACATATTCTACGAAGATCTTTATCGGTCAGACCGCATAACAACATACGTTGTTCCCTTTGTCATCGGTATGTTACTTGCCCGAGATTCGATCGTCGGTATCTCAATACCTAGTTCAATCTCGTTGCCGGCAAGTCTCTTTACTCGTTCCGTAATACATCATCTCACAACTAACTCATTAGTTGCAATGCTTGCAAGGCTTATGTGATGTGTATTACCGAGAGGGCCCAGAGATACCTCTCCGACAATCGGAGTGACAAATCCTAATCTCGAAATACGCCAACCCAACATGTACCTTTGGAGACACCTGTAGAGCACCTTTATAATCACCCATTTACGTTGTGACGTTTGGTAGCACACAAAGTGTTCCTCCGGCAAACGGGAGTTGCATAATCTCATAGTCATAGGAACATGTATAAGTCATGAAGAAAGCAATAGCAACATACTAAAAGATCAGGTGCTAAGCTAACGGAATGGGTCATGTCAATCAGATCATTCATCTAATGATGTGATCCCGTTTAATCAAATAACAACTCTTTGTCCATGGTTAGGAAACATAACCATCTTTGATTAACGAGCTAGTCAAGTAGAGGCATACTAGTGACACTCTGTTTGTCTATGTATTCACACATGTATTATGTTTCCGGTTAATACAATTCTAGCATGAATAATAAACATTTATCATGATATAAGGAAATAAATAATAACTTTATTATTGCCTCTAGGGCATATTTCCTTCAGTCTCCCACTTGCACTAGAGTCAATAATCTAGATCACATCACCATGTGATTAACATCGATAGTTCACATCATCATGTGATTAACACCCATAGTTCACATCGCCATGTGACCACCACCCAAATGGTTTACTAGATTCAGTAATCTAGTTCACATCGCTATGTGATTAATACCCAAAGAGTACTAAGGTGTGATCATGTTTTGCTTGTGAGATAATTTTAGTCAACGGGTCTGCCACATTCAGATCCATATGTATTTTGCAAATTTCTATGTCAACAATACTCTGCTCGGAGCTACTCTAGCTAATTGCTCCCACTTTCAATATGTATCTAGATTGAGACTTAGAGTCATCTAGATTAGTGTCAAAACTTGCATCGACGTAACCCTTTACGACGAACCATTTTGTCACCTCCATAATCGAGAAACATATCCTTATTCCACTAAGGATAATTTTGACCGCTGTCCAGTGATCTACTCCTAGATCACTATTGTACTCCCTTGCTAAAATCAGTGTAGGGTATACAATAGATCTGGTACACAGCATGGCATACTTTATGGAACCTATGACTGAGGCATAGGGAATGACTTTCATTCTCTTTCTATCTTCTGCCGTGGTTGGTTGATGTACGTACCCTTGTAGATCGACAACGGAAGCGTTAACTTGGTTGATGTAGTCGTACGTCTTCACGGCCCGACCGATCAAGCACCGAAACTACGACACCTCCGAGTTCTAGCACACGTTCAGCTCGATGACGATCCCCGGACTCCGATCCAGCAAAGTGTCGGGGAAGAGTTCCGTCAAAACGACGGCGTGGTGACAATCTTGATGTACTAATGTCGCAGGGCTTCGCCTAAGCACTGCTACAATATTATTGAGGACTATGGTGGAAGGGGGCACCGCACACGGCTAAGAATATGATCACGTGGATCAACTTGTGTCCTTAGGGGTGCCCCTTGCCTCCGTATATAAAGGC
>NC_057800.1:193834337-193927154 GCF_018294505.1 Triticum aestivum | reverse complement strand
CTCCGGGAGTAGGACTCCCCCCTTTCCTAGTTGTAATAGGATTCATGGAGGGGGGGAAAGAGGAGAGAGAGGAGGAAGGGGGGCCGGCCCCCTCTCCTTGTCCTATTCGGACCAAGGGGGGGAGGGGCGCGCGGCCCATCTCTGGCCACCTATCCTCTCTTCCACTAAGGCCCACTAAGGCCCATATACCTCCCGGGGGGTTCCGGTAAAATCCCGATTTCACCCGGAACACTTCCGATATCCAAATATAGGCTTCCAATACATCAATCTTTATGTCTCGACCATTTCGAGACTCCTCGTCATGTCCCCTATCTCATCCGGGACTCCGAACTCCTTCGTCACATCAAAACTCATAAACTCATAATATAACTGTCATCGAAACCTTAAGCGTGCGGACCCTATGGGTTCGAGAACAATGTAGACATGACCGAGACACGTCTCCGGTCAATAACCAATAGCGGAACCTGGATGCTCATATTGGCTCCCACATATTCTACGAAGATCTTTATCGGTCAGACCGCATAACAACATACGTTGTTCCCTTTGTCATCGGTATGTTACTTGCCCGAGATTCGATCGTCGGTATCTCAATACCTAGTTCAATCTCGTTACCGACAAGTCTTTTTTCTCGTTCCGTAATACATCATCTCACAACTAACTCATTAGTTGCAATGCTTGCAAGGCTTATGTGATGTGTATTACCGAGAGGGCCCAGAGATACCTCTCCGACAATCGGAGTGACAAATCCTAATCTCGAAATATGCCAACCCAAAATGTACCGTTGGAGACACCTGTAGAGCACCTTTATAATCACCCATTTACGTTGTGACGTTTGGTAGCACACAAAGTGTTCCTCCGGCAAACGGGAGTTGCATAATCTCATAGTCATAGAACATGTATAAGTCATGAAGAAAGCAATAGCAACATACTAAACGATCAGGTGCTAAGCTAACTGAATGGGTCATGTCAATCAGATCATTCATCTAATGATGTGATCCCATTTAATCAAATAACAACTCTTTGTCCATGGTTAGGAAACATAACCATCTTTGATTAACGAGCTAGTCAAGTAGAGGCATACTAGTGACACTCTGTTTGTCTATGTATTCACACATGTATTATGTTTCCGGTTAATACAATTCTAGCATGAATAATAAACATTTATCATGATATAAGGAAATAAATAATAACTTTATTATTGCCCCTAGGGCATATTTCCTTCACTTCGGGCCCCTGACCCAGGAGGAAGCGGCGATGGCCGCTGTGAGCCAGCGCCTGCGAGGGCGGATGGATAGGATCCAGGCCTTTGCCCAGGCCGAGGTGGAGCAGACGCAGGAGCTGGAGCGCGTCGTGTTCATAAGTCCTCCCTTGTCTTCTATTTTTCTTTTTTGTGGCTTCTTCTGGGTGGGTGCGCGCCAGCGCACCCACTGGGTGTAGCCCCGGGCCAATTGTGTAGCAGTTGGGTCGAATCTTAAACTACTGTCTCGTGCTGATCATTGCTCCTTGCAGCAACTGGATTCCTTCCTGGTCAGTGCCTTCAACCGGCTTCTGGGGAAGCACCGGCAGCTCAAGGAGTTGCTTGCTGCCAAGGAGGAGGAGCTCCGCGTCGCCGCAGGTATTTTTCTTGCATGCTCTTTTTAGTGGGGGCGCGCTAATGCACCCACTGGGTGTAGCCCCAGAGATTCGGGCCAACTGCGTAGTAGTTGGGTTGAATATTAAATTGGTACTTTGTTTCTGAATCTTTCTTCTGCAGCCGAGGTGCTGTCTTGAAGGACCCGACTGATTCGGGCCAGCCTCCATTAAGACCGGCTTGTGGCCGACACCGGCCAGCTTGGGGCCGAGGTGGCGGAGGCGACGGGAGCCCGGCAGGCGCTTGATGAGGCCAACCGGCTTCAGGAGTGGCTGGCGGGCTCCAAGAGCCGTCTCGAGGCCGAGGTGGAACTCCTCAAGGCAGAGCTCGCCAAGGTCGTGGAGGCGCAGCGGAAGCTTGCCGAGGCCGACAACTGCGGGCGAGCTGGCCAATGATAAGGGCCAGCTCCAGGCCGCGGTGGAGCGCCTGAAGGCGCTGGTGGCCGCGGTGGAGGAGACCCTTCAGGGGGAAACCTGTCTCTGCGAGGAGGCCGAGAAGGCGGCCGATGACAAGGATGCCGAGCTGAAGGCGGCTCTTGCCAAGGTCGCCGACCTGGAGCAGATGCTCCAGGAGCGTGAACGCACCATCGCCCGGGAGCGGCGCGGTAAGTTGCTCGAAGCGCAACACCTGGAAGAGTCCTTCTCCAGTAAGTGCTTTGCTTGAGTTATGCCGGGTTGTTATGCCGGCTTCTTATCCTTAATTATTTTTCCTGACTTGCTTTACATCTTGACAAGGGCTTTTCCGGATACACGTCGGCTTGCGGAGGAAGCCGTCCGCTTTCAGCGTGACCCGCAGGGAGTCCTCGGCTCCGGGACCGATTCACATTTGGCTTGGACCTTCCCGGAGATCGTGACCGCCGCCGAGGCTCGTCTATGAGTCTTGGGCGAGCAGATGGGGCGGCTCTCTAAGGCCAGCGCAAAGATGACGGCGGCCCTTTGGCCGGGCTCCGTTGTGCCGAACAGCTTCTCACGGTTGGCGCGGTGGTTGGAGTCGGGGCCGGACCGGCTCCACGAGTGGCGCGTTTCTGTCGCCCATGCCGGTGCTGAGATGGCGCTCAGGTTCACAATGGCTTAGCATCCGGATCTGTTGCTGGACGCGCTGATGGGCCAGCGAGCCGATGCGGAGAACCAGCTGCAGGCAGAAGCCAGACGGACCGCGGCCCGAGCTAGCTACATTGCCGGGTTCGCCATTCACGATGAGTTCCAACTGGAGCCGACGGAAGATGGCGAAGTCGTGCCTGCTAACGACTACGGCCTGCTTCTGAACGACCCGGATGGCAGCTCTGAGGAGAGGGCGTCTATGGCGATAATGATGCCGGAGAGGAGGACGCCGGCACCTCGGCGAACCCGGAGGCCACCGAGGGGAGCCGGCAGCTGCGTGACCTGGCGCTGGATATGTCTGAGGCTACCCTGGTTAGCTTAGTAAAAATTTATGTTAGGTAGCAGGTCCACCCACCCACTGGGGGTGTTCTGGTGTAATGAATTCTGACCTTGGGCCTGTCTTTAAAATTCGTGACGTATAAATTTTGTGGATGCTGTTGCTTTTGCCTTTCATTTTTTGAGCCGTGTTCTTGCAACCTTCCTCTCTTGGACCCCCCCACGAGTCTAACGGCCGAGGCTCTGGTCCATGACAAGGAGTTCGGCCCTTGGGAGGAACGTGCGGTACTTAGGCTTTGAAAATGTAGAGCGTGAGCGAAACACCCACTAGACCGGCTGGCGGCAATCCGGCAAAGCTGGTAGGTGAGCAGCCGGTCGTGCGACAAGCGGTGGGGCTGGGTTGGGTAACCCGGCGGTCCTTGACTTAGTATTCGTGGTGTGCTGGTGCTTTGGTCCGTCATGCTCACCAGCCTATAGCCGAAGTCGGTTCTGTGGCCTTGGGCAAAGTGGAGGGTGGCAGGAGGTGACCAAGCCATCCAGCCCCCGAGCCCTCGAGTCGAGCGAGTCGAGCCGGTGGTGAGGTTGGTTTGAGGGATAAATAATGCATAATGCAGGAGACGCAAAAGCTTGGTCGAGAAGCGGCAGCGCCCGAGCATCATTCGGGGACTCCATAGTTTCCATATGATTACAAAAGGCAGCGATACATACGTGCACACAACTAACTGTAAAATGGGCGAAGGAGCTTTGCATTCCATGGCCGGGTTGTTTCTTCACCGGCGGTGTCTCTCTTGCACTTGTTTGACTTGCGGGCGTCGATGATGTAGTAGGCATTGCGGTCACACAAGGCCTTGCTGATGATGAAGGGGCCTTCTCATGGGGAGGACAACTTGTGTTGGCCGGCTTGCTGCTGGATGAGTCGGAGGACGAGGTCTCCCTCCCGTAATGCGAGGGGCTTGATCTTCTTGCCGTGGTAGTGCCTCAGGCCTTGCTGGTAGATGGCTGACCAGCTAAGCGCCAAGAGGCGTGCTTCTTCGAGTAGGTCGACACCATCCTCGCGTGCGTCTTTTGGCATCGGCTTCAGTGTACATCACGACGCGCGGTGAGTCGAACTCGACGTCAGTCGGGATGATGGCTTCTGCTCCATAGACGAGGAAGAACGAGGTGAACCCAGTCGACCGGTTTGGCGTGGTGTGGAGGCTCCAGAGGACGACCGGTAACTCATCAAGCCAGCTGCCGGGTGAGCGGACGAGCGACTCAACGAGCCGCAGCTTGATGCCAGATAGGATGAGGCTGTTGGCCCACTCGACCTGGCCGTTGGACCGTGGGTGTGCAACGGACGCTAGGTCAAGGTAGATGCCGGATCAACATTACACGAGTGCGCCCTTGGCAAAGTTGGTGCCGTTGCCCGTGATGATGTTGTTTGGCATGCCATAATGTACCACGATGTCTTTGACGAACCGGACGGCGGTCGGTCCGTCCAACTTTTTGTTCGGCCGTGCTTCGATCCATTTGGTGAACTTGTCCACCGCCACCAGCAAATGCGTCATGCCGCCTCGAGCGGTCTTGAAGGGCCCCACCATGTCGAGTCCCCAGACCATGAAAGGCCAGGCGATCGGGATGGTTCGGAGTGCTGAGGTCGGCTGGTGGTTGCGCTTGCTGAAGCGCTGGCATCCCTCACACTTGAGGATGAGTGACTCGGCATCTTGGAGGGCCGTGGGCCAGTAGAAACCATGGCGGAAAGCCTTGGCCACCAGGGACCGTGACGCCGCATGGTGCCCGTACTCACCCTGGTGTATGTCGAGGAGGATCTCAATGCCCTGGTCCTGCTTGACGCAGCGCTAAAACACACCGGTGGAGCTGCGCTTGACGAGCTCGTTGTTGATGATGCTGTAGGCGGATGCCCGACGTTGCACTTGCCGGGCCTCGGTCTCGTCCATGGGGAGAACCCCGTTCTCCAGAAACTCTGAGATGGGAAGGGCCCATGAGGATGCAGTTACAACGGCGAAGACGGCCACCATGGCGGGCTCCAGGGCGGCAGTCCCCGCGCTGGGGCCGACAGCCCCCGGGTTGGGAACGGCGGCGGCCGGATCGAGGATGACGGCGGCCGGGTCGGCGGCTGCAGTCCTCGGGCCGGGTTGAGGTGCGGCTAGGTTGTCCGGAACGTAGATGGACTCGGAGTCCGGAGACGGCTTGACAGACGGCTTGTGCAGGTGCTCAAGGGAGACGCCGGACGGGATGGATTGTCGAGACGAGGCAATCTTGGCGAGCGTGTCAATGGCCTCATTTTCCACGTGCGAGACATGGAGGAACTCACAGCCCACGAAGAATTCAGACAGCTTCTGAACGAGGAAGCGGTAGCTCGCCATGTTGGGGCCGCGGGCGTCCTACTCGCCGGAGCATTGCTGGACCATCAAATCCGAGTCGCTGTAGCATAGGATGCGCCGGATGCCGAGTTCCTTGGCAAGCCGGAGGATATGCACAAGGGCTTCGTACTCGGCGATGTTGTTAGAGGTGGTGAAGTGGATCTGGAGGGCGTACCGAAGCCGGTTACCCTTTGGGGTGGACAACACGATGCCGGCCCCCAGGCCGAGACGCATCTTGGAGCCGTCGAAGTGCATGCGCCAGTGCATTGAGTCCGGCAGCAGCGGCAGGTACTGGGTCTCAGTCCAGTCGACGAGGAAGTCGGCCAGAGCTTGGGACTTGATCGTCGTGCGAGGCTTGTAGAGGATGGTGTGGCCGGCTAGCTCGAGCGCCCACTTGGCAACCTGGCCAGAGGCGTCCCGGCACCCAATGATCTCACCAAGGGGGACCATGTTGACCATGGTAACAACGTGCTCTTGGAAATACTTCTTCAATTTCTTGGCGGTGAAGTACACGCCGTAACACATCTTCTGGTAATGCGGGTACTTCTGCTTGGAGGCGGAGAGCACCTCGCTCAGGTAGTAGACCGGGCGCTAGACGGCTTGGATCTTGCCCTTCTCTGGTCGCTCGACCACCATCACTGTGTTGACCGACCGCAAGGTTGCGGCAATGTAGAGCAACAACGGCTCCTTCTCGGCTGGCGCAGCCAGGACGGGTGCAGTGGAGAGCATGCATTTGAGGTCCCTGAAAGCTTCGTCCACCTGGTCGTTCCATTCGAATGGCATCATCTTCTTCATCAGCTGATATAGGGGCAAGGCCCTCTCGCCCAGTCGGCTGAGAAACTGGCTGACCGAGGCCAAGGAGCCAGTGAACTTCTGGACATGGCGCGACCGAGCCGGCTTTCACATGCGCTCGATGGCCTTGATCTTCTCCAGGTTCGCCTCAATGCCATGCTCTGAGACGAGGAAGCCGAGTAGCTTTCCGGCGGGGACACCGAAAACGCACTTCTCTAGGTTGAGCTTGACTTGGTATTCGGGCAGGTTGGTGAATGTTTCCTTCAGGTCGTCAAGGAGCGTGAGGTGCTGCTTGGTCATCACCATGATGTCGTCCACGTAAACCTGGATGTTGAGCCCGAGTTGCGGCAGCAAGCATTTATGCATACAACGCTGGAAGGTGGCACCGACATCCTTCAGGCCAAACGACATGGTGATGTAGCAATACGCCCCAAAGGGCATGATGAAGGACGTCTTCAGGGCATCGGCCAGGTCCAGCGTTATCTGATGATAGCCGGAGTAAGCATCTAGGAAGGACAAGAGCTCACAGCTAGCGGTGGAGTCGATGACTTGATCGATCCATGGGATGGCGAATGCAGGCCTTGTTCAGGCTGGTGTAGTCGATACACATGCACCAGGTGTTGTTCTTCTTCAGGACGAGGACTAGGTTGGCCAGCCACTCGGGGTGAAACACTTCCATGATGAAGCCGGCCGCCAAAAGCTTGGCGACCTCTTCACCGATGGTCCTTCTCTTCTCCTCGGAGAAACGCCATAAGGGTTGGTGGACAGGCTTGGCATCCTCGCAGACGTGGAGTTTGTGCCCGGCGTACTTCCTTAGGATACCCGACATGTCCTTTTGGGTCCATGCAAAAATATCCCGATTCTCACGGAGGAACTCGACAAGCTCGCCTTAATATTTGCTGTCAAGGCGGGTGCCTACGACAACGTACTTGCTGCAGCTAGGGTCTTTCGGGTTCAGCGTCACTTTCTTGGTCTCCTTGGAGGGCTTGAATGAGGCCTCGTCGGCCGACTCCTCGGCCGGATCGGCACGGCCGACATCTCGCTAGCCAGGGCGATGATCCGATCAAGCTGGCGCCGCTCCTCGGCTATGACCAGCGATTCGGCCAGTTTGGCACCGTCTCGGGGGCACTCCAGGGACTTGCGGTAGTCGCCGATGATGGTGATGAGGCCCTTTGGACCCAACAACGTCATCTTCAAGTAAGCGTAGTGGGGGACCACCAAGAACTTGGCGAGCGCGGGCCGGCCTAGCAGCGCATGGTACGCGCTGGACAAGTCCACCAGCTCGAACCAAAGTGGCTTGCGCCGGAAGTGGTCGCTGTCGCCAAACAGGACATCGAGTCGAACACGGACAATCGGAGAGCAGGAGAGGCCGGCAACGATGCCGTGGAAGATCGTCTAGGTCGGCTCCAGGTCCTTGGCCTCGAGGCCGGGCTTGGTGATGGTGTCGCGGTAGAGGATGTTGATGCTGCTGCCACCGTCGATGAGAACCCGGGAGAACTTGCACATGCATCGAGGTGCGACGATGGTAGGGTTGAGGACGAGGGCGTGATAACCCACAAGTATAGGGGATCGCTACAGTTTTCGAGGGTAGAGTATTCAACCCAAATTTATTGATTCGACACAAGGGGATCCAAAGAATATTCTCAAGTATTAATAGTTGAGTTGTCAATTCAACCGCACCTGAAAGACTTAATATCTACAGCAAAGTGTTTAGTAGCAAAGTAATATGGAAGTAACGGTAACGGTGGCAAAAGTAATAGTATTGGTTTTGTAGTGATTCTAACAGTGGCAACGGAAAAGTAACTAAGCAAAGACCAATATATGAAAAGCTCATAGGCATTGGATCCGTGATGGATAATTATGTCGGATGCGATTCCTCATGCAATAGTTATAACCTAGGGTGACACAGAACTAGCTCCAGTCCATCAATGTAATGTAGGCATGTATTCCGAATATAGTCATACGTGCTTATGGAAAAGAACTTGCATGACACGTTTTGTCCTACCCTCCCGTGGCAGCGGGGTCCCATCGGAAACTAAGGGATATTAAGGCCTCCTTTTAATAGAGTACTGGAACAAAGCATTAGCACTTAGTGAATACATGAACTCCTCAAACTACGGTCATCACCGGTAAGTATCCCGATTATTGTCACTTCAGGGTTAACGGATCATAACACACAGTAGGTGACTATTGACTTGCAAGATAGGATCAAGAACTCACATTTATTCATGAAAACATAATAGGTTCAGATCTAAAATCATGGCACTCGGGACCTAGTGACAAGCATTAATCATAGCAAAGTCATAGCAACATCAATCTCAAAACATAATGGATGCTTGGGATCAAACCCTAACAAAACTAACTCGATTACATGATAAATCTCATCCAACCCATCACCGTCCAGCAAGCCTATGATGGAATTACTCACGCACGGTGGTGAGCATCATGGAATTGGTGATGGAGGAAGGTTGATGATGACGATGGCGACGGATTCCCCTCTCCGGAGCCCCGAACAGACTCCAGATCAGCCCTCCCGAGAGAGATTAGGGCTTGGCGGCAGCTCTGTATCGTAAAATGCGATGAATCCTTCTCTCTGATTTTTTTCTCCCTGAACGTGAATATATAGAGTTGGAGTTGAGGTCGGTGGAGCATCAGGGGGCCCACGAGGCAGGAGGCACGCCCCAGGGGGGGTGGGCGCGCCCCCACCCTCGTGGACAGGGTTTGGGCCCCCTAACATTGATTCTTTCGCCAATATTTTTTATATATTCCAACAATATTCTCTGTGAAGTTTCAGGTCATTCCGAGAACTTTTATTTTTGCACAAAAATAACACCATGGCAATTCTGCTGAAAACAGCGCCAGTCCGTGTTAGTTCCATTCAAATCATGCAAGTTAGAGTCCAAAACAAGGTCAAAAGTGTTTGGAAAAGTAGATACGATGGAGACGTATCAACTCCCCGAAGCTTAAACCTTTGCTTGTCCTCAAGCAATTCAATTGACAAACTGAAAGTGATAAAGAAAAACTTTTACAAACTCTGTTTGATCTTGTTGTTGTAAATATGTAAAGCCTGCATTCAAGTTTTCAGCAAAGATTATGAACTAACCATATTCACAATAACGATTAGGTCTCATGTTTACTCATATCAATGGCATAATCAACTAGTGAGCAATAATAATAAATCTCGGATGACAACACTTTCTCAAAACAATCATAATATGATATATAAGATGGTATCTCGCTAGCCCTATCTGAGACCGCAAAACATAAATACAGAGCACCTCTAGAGTTCAAGGACTGACTAAACATTGTAATTCATGGTAAAAGAGATCTAGTCACAGCCACACTCAATGTAAACTAATAGTAATACATGCAAATGACAGCGGTCCTCTCCAACTGGTGCTTTTTAATAAGAGGATGATGACTCAACATAAAATTAAATAGATAGGCCCTTCTCAGAGGGAAGCAGGGATTTGTAGAGGTGCCAGAGCTTGATTTTGAAATAGAGATAAATAATATTTTGAGTGGTATACTTTCATTGTCAACATAAAAACTGAGAGATCTCGATATCTTCCATGCTACACACATTATAGGCGGTTCCCAAGCAGAATGGTAAAGTTTATACTCCCCCTACCACAAACGAACATCAATCCATGGCTTGTCCAAAACAACGGGTGCCTCCAACTAACAACAATCCTGGGGGAGTTTTTTTGCAATTATTTTGATTTGGTTTGAGCATGGGACTGGGCATCCCGGTGACCAGCCATTTTCTCGTGAGTGAGGAGCGGAGTCCACTCCTCTTGAGAATAACTCGTCTAGCATGGAAGATACAGATAGCCCTAGTTGATACATGAGCTATTCAAGCATACAAAACAAAATTTCATTTGAAGGTTTAGATTTTGGCACATACAAATTGTCAGGACCCCGACTCGATGTCACATCGATCTAGCCGGTAACACCTCATATCACTTTGCGGCCTCACGCACGGTATCCCCACGGGTGTCGCCTTACCTTTGCCCGGGACCGTTTGCGCCTTTTGGCTCACGTATATGATAGTGTCGCTAGCATCCATATGATAAGGAGCCCGGGCTGACATGACTAGTCGTAAACCCAAAGTGGCACAGACTTACAGGGACAGGCATCCATGACCCAGCTTCGAACGTGTCGGTCATCAGCAAGTGGGTCCGGGCTGTAGCACTGGGCTAGCAGGACTCCTGTAAACCGGGCTGTAGCGGGCTAACAGGACTCCGGTACTCAAAGCATGACATTTCCCCGAAGGGACAGACACAGGAACGAAGAAGGACACATGCCGGCCAGCCTAAGTGTCCCAGAGCAGTAGCAAGCTACCATGGCTCAGCGGTAACACTAGGAGACATTTCCCGGTAAGAGAGGCTACTAAAGATAAACAACTAGATAGTCAGATCCCACACATACCAAGCATTTCAATCATACACACAATATGCTCGATATGTGCAAATACAACGAAGCATCACAACATGACTCTACGACACAAGTACTTTATTTAAGGCTCAGGGAGCCATACATAACATACACAAAGGTACGGGTCACACGACCCAGCATTCAAGTCATACAGTTATACAAACCAGCAGCGGAAGTAACTTGTCTGAGTACAGACAACTAGTAAAATAAAAGAGGCTTGGAAAGCCTGGCTATACTACGTGGTCCTTCACAAGCTCAGGGTCACCACCTGGGTCTTTAGCCTACTCGTTGATGTCAATGTCTACATAGAACCCATCAGAAGGGGTTGCAGCGTCTTCTGTAAAAATGTAAATTATAGCAACATGAGTACAAAGGTACTCAGCAAGACTTACATCAGATCCTACATACATGCATATTATCAAGAAGGGTTGGTGGAGTTATTGCAGCAAGCCAGCTTTGACTCTTGGCTAGACTATCCTACGATACCTCAACTTGAAATGGTTTTTCGCACACGAGTCCACTACTCACCACTTCAATACACTACCGAGGATCCGCCTCCGTCTTCCTACGGAAGAGCCATCCTCGGCACTCACACTTATCTTGAGGCTTTTAGTAGTTTCCATTTACTTGTCTATGAACTGTATAGGCAACCAAGTAGTCCTTTACCGCGGATGCGGCTATTCGAATAGATTATGATAACCCTGCAGGGGTGTACTTCTTCATACATGTTTCCACCACTTAGCGTCTGCACACGACATGTGCTCGGCAGACTTCAAGCGAAAGCCGACGTGGGTGTAGACCACGACCTACCTAAACACTTAAGCCTCTAGTCCAGGTTTATCGCCTATTCAGGTTCCATCCGCAGGGAGTCCGGCCGAGGTTTCCCATACGGCCCCGAACGATGTGAACAGGGTTCCCGAGATACCTAACGGGTATTCGGTACACCCGGCCACGTACCTACCGCATCCCAGCCCACCCCTACGGTCAGCGCTGTCCACGGCCTCCAGTAGGCTACAAACACCAGAAACTACTTGCAACTCCTGGACAGAGAGCTAGGGTGAATAAGAAGTCGAGCGGGGTCATATTTCAGGGCCCAATGCATGGTAGTAGCTGTATCTTAAATCACACATACAGATCTCAGTGCTTAAGGTCGGCTTCAATGAAACAACCCACCATGTACTCCTACATGGCCTCTCATCGATACCTTTACCAAATCGTGTTCACCACACCACTCTCATTACCGACATAATCATTTCACTCTAGCCATCACCCAGATGAACCAGACCTGACACGACTCTAAGCATAGCAGGCATAGCAAGGTAGGAACAACACATACATATGGCTCAATCAACTCCTACACATGCTAGTGGGTTTCATCTAGTTACTGTGGCAATGATAGGTCATGCAGAGGAAATGGGTTCAACTACCATAGCACACAGCAGTTTGAAACGCGTTGTCTTAATGCAGTAAACGAGAGCAGGAGCGAGAACATGGGATTGTATCGATATGATCAAATGGTTGGTTGCTTGCCTGATGGTTCGATGCACTGATACGGTTCTTCGTTAGGGTATTCACGGTACTCCTCGGAGGCAGAACCTGTCGCAAAGGACACCGATACACAACCATCACCAAACAATGTGCAACAATATGATGCATGCATGAAACATGGCAATATGAGTGTGTTGGGCTAATGCAACTAAAACCAGAAGGGTTTGAACAAATTTGAATCAAAGATTCAAATTTCAAACTCAAACATGGCCTTTTAAAGTGCTTTTCCTTGTTCTGCTTAAAACATCAATTTAACTTGTTTGATCATGCATGAAAATAGTACAGATGGATAGATTGGATTTTTCTGATCATTTTTCATATATAATTTGTCTAATTTGGAGTTACAGAATAAAAGTTATGAATTTTTGAAGTTTAAATAATATTCTGGAATTTCCTGATTTAAATTAAATCCAGAAATATATATATATATTGCGCCAGCATGACGTCAGCATGACGTCAGTGGTCAACTGCGGCTGGCTGGGGTCAAACCTGACGTGTGGGGTCCACACGTCAGTGACAGGGGGGTTAAACAGGGTTAAATTAATCCTAATTAGGAATTAGTGGCACTGGGGCCCACTGGTCAGTGTCAGGGGGGTTAATTAAGCGGTGATTAGCACTAATCTGACCACCTGGCCGACGGGGCCCACGCGTCAGTGACCCTGGGGGGGGTCAAACCCCAGGTCAAACAGGTCAAACCCACCGGCGACATGACGCCGGCGGGGCCCGAGATGGCGGCGCGATGCGGAAACGCGCTACAGGGCACGGGCGAGGCCGTGCTTGGGCTCGTTGGAGAGCCCTTGCTCCCGCGCGTCGAACGGTGGTGGTGGCCGTGCCTGTGGTGGCCGGTACCGACGACGGCGACGACCGTGGCGGCTGCCGGAGCTCGGTTGAGCTCGGGGTCGAGGCTACAACGGCTGCGGAGATGCGGGGTTGGCACCTACGGCTTCTACGTGGTGCGGTGAGGACGTGGGTGTGCTCGGTTGGGCGCTACGGTGACTGTGGCCACGACGGCGACGAGGCACGGCGGCGGCGAGCTTCGGAGCTCAAGGGGGCGGCAGCTACAGGATGCTAGGGACGACGGGGCAAGGGGGAAACGGGTCAGTGGCTCACCGCGGAGCTGCAGGGATGGTTAGCGGGCTCGGGGACGTCCGGTAGCTCCCGATTCGACGGCGACGATCTCCGGTGGCCGAGGAGGGGAACGGCGACGTGGGCGGCGATGCAGGGCTTCCGGAGACCCGTGGATCGGTGGGGAGGAAGAGGGGGTCGAGGCGGAGCTCCTGAGCTCAGCGGAGGGGCGAGGGGTGGCCGGTGACGGCTGCTATGGCGAACGGCGGCGATGGTGGTGTTCGGCCGTGAGAGAGAGAGCGAGGGAGAGGAGGGAAGAACCGGGGAGAGTGAGAGAGAGCAGGGGGGAGGGCGTGGCGTCGTCCGGGGCATCGAGACGAGGAGGGGAGGGCAGGCAGGCAGGCGAGCAGGTGGCGTGGCGCGGTGGCGCGCGCGCGCGCCGGCCACACTCCCCTCCCTCTGTCGAGGACGAAGACGACAGAGGAGGGAGGCGGGCTGGGCCGCCTGCTGGCTGGGCCGGCCAGCTGGCTGGGCCGGAGGCGCCAGGTAAGAGGCCCAGGTAAGGTTCCCCTCTTTTATTTATTTCTGTTTTCTAATTTCTGACATTTGTTTTGATTTAAATAAAATATTAAATCATTTTATAACCTTATGCCAATTTTTGCAGGAGCTAGATATATTATTCCAGAGCTCCTTTATAAATGGCATAATATTTGGACATATATTAATATATATAATTAATATATTTCCAATGCAAATATTTATGCATTAATTCCAAATGCCCAAAATAAATACCTATGAGCTCTTGAAAATATTGGTTTGATTTTTATCTCTGTCCAATATTTTCAGAGAGCAACATGAGCATTTTCTTGGACCTTTTTGGAGAAATTTTTATTTGGATCATTTTCAAAAATGATTCTGAGGGTTCCACAAATCCCCATTTCAAATTAAATGGAATTTTAAACATGATGCACACACTCTGATGCATGACTAGCTAGGGTGTGACAACTCACCCCCACTCAAAAGAATCTCGTCCCGAGATTTGGGTTCCTCCGGGAAGAAGGCGGGATACTCGAGTCGAAGACGATCCTCCCTTTCCCAAGTTGCGTCATCCTCAGAATGGTGCGACCATTGTACTTTGAGAAACTTGATATTATGACGTCGGGTGGTACGTTCGGCCTGATCGAGGATACGAACGGGGTACTCTCGATATGTAAGATTATCTTGGAGATCAAGCGTTTCGTGGTCCACTCCACGGATAGGATCCGAGAAGCAACGCCTGAGTTGAGAAACGTGGAAGACATCGTGGACTCTGGAGAGGTGCGGAGGTAGTTCCAACTGGTAGGCAACTTCTCCTCGTTTGGCGAGAGTGCGAAAAGGTCCAATGTAACGAGGAGCCAATTTGCCTTTGATACCGAAACGATGGGTTCCCTTCAGAGGGGTGACCCGAAGATAAGCCTTCTCGTCAACCTCGAAAGTCATAGCCTTATGTTTTCGGTCATATTGACTCTTTTGACGAGATTGGGCTATTTTCAACTTTTCACAAACGATGCGAACTTGTTCTTCTGCTTCCTGAATCATATCCGGGCCAAAGAATTGTCTTTCCCCGGTCTCTGACCAGTTAAGGGGTGTTCGACACCGTCGTCCATAGAGAACTTCAAAAGGGGCTTTACCCAAGCTAGATTGATAGCTGTTGTTGTAAGCGAATTCGGCAAATGGAAGGCACTTCTCCCAGTCCATTCCGAATGAGATAACAGAGGCTCGAAGCATGTCTTCTAGAATCTGGTTGACGCGTTCCACTTGACCACTCGACTGAGGGTGGAAGGCGGTGCTAAAGGAGAGACGGGTTCCCATAGCATTTTGGAAGCTTTCCCAAAATCGAGAGGTGAAAAGACTTCCTCGATCCGAGTTGATTTCCAAAGGAACACCATGGAGGGACACTATTCGAGAGATGTATAAGTCTGCCAACTGGCTAGCGGTTATACTCTCACGAACAGGTAAGAAATGGGCTACTTTGGAAAGACGATCGACAACGACGAAAATAGCATTATTCCCTCTCTTGGTCCTGGGAAAACCGGTAATGAAATCCATACCAATTTTATCCCATTTCCATTCAGGAATAGCTAAGGGTTGAAGGGTGCCAGCAGGCCGTTGGTGCTCTGCTTTTACACGACGACAGACGTCGCAATTAGCAATATACTGAGCAATTTCTCTCTTCATCCTAGTCCACCAGAACCTCTGGCGTAGGTCCTGATACATCTTAGTACTACCGGGATGAATGGTGAGAGGAGATTCATGAGCCTCCTTAAGGATCAACTGCCGTAGATGCTGGTTCTTGGGAACCACTAGACGGTTCTCAAAGTACACAACACCATGATCATTTGTGGAGAAACAACTAGCACCTCCGCTAGCAATGTTCTCTTTGATTTTAGATA
The DNA here is from genome assembly GCF_018294505.1 of Triticum aestivum. Lineage (NCBI taxonomy): Eukaryota > Viridiplantae > Streptophyta > Magnoliopsida > Poales > Poaceae > Triticum > Triticum aestivum. Next base: position 193,911,511 of record NC_057800.1, on the reverse strand, counting down.
TTCCCTTATCTCGCTTTTGGGCAGCGATGATTTGATCCGTAAGAGTAGGTTTTGCTACCAAGGTGGAAAGAAAACCTTGAGGTACAATGTGAAGGTTAAGCTTCCGAAATTCCTCATGGAGAAGCGGTTGACTTTGTTGTAACATCAAATTGTTACAATAAGATTTATGACTTAGCGCATCAGCCATGACGTTGGCTTTCCCTGGGGTGTAGGTTATTCCTAAGTCGAAGTCTGTGATCAACTCAACCCAACGTCTTTGCCTGAGATTCAAATCCGGTTGGGTGAAAATGTACTTTAGACTTTGGTGATCAGTGAATATTTCGCAACGATTACCGAGGAGGTAATGTCGCCAGGTCTTAAGTGCATAGACTACGGCTGCAAGCTCTAGATCATGAGTAGGATAATTCTCCTCATGTGGGTGCAATTGCCGTGAAGCGTAGGCAATTACGTGTCGATCTTGCATGAGAATGCAACCCAGTCCTTGTCGCGAGGCGTCGCAGTAGATAACAAAGTCCTTGGAGAAGTCTGGCGGTACCAGTACGGGAGCAGAAGTCAGGCGTCTTTTCAGTTCCTGAAAGCTGTGCTCACATTGTGGAGTCCATTCTAACTTCTTATCTTTCTTGAGGAGTTCGGTTAGAGGTTTGGCAACTTTGGAGAAGTTCTCGACAAAGCGACGACAATAGCTCGCTAAGCCCAGAAAACTCCGAACTTGCTTGACCGATTCAGGTGGAGTCCAATTAAGGACGGCTTGAACTCGCTCAGGGTTAACAGCAATACCTTTACCAGATATTACATGACCCAGATAGGTCACTTCTGACAACCAGAATTCACATTTAGAAAATTTGGCGTAAAGGCGATGCTCTCGAAGTTTCTTCAACACTAGCCTTAGATGTTCGGCATGTTCTTCCTCGTTCTTGGAGTAGATGAGTATATCATCGAGGTAAACCACGACGAATTTATCCAAATACTCCATGAAGATTGAGTTCATTAACCGAGAAAAGGTGGCTGGAGCGTTGGTTAAACCAAAGGACATGACGGTGTACTCGTATTGGCCATAACGAGTAACAAAGGCCGTTTTAGGAATGTCCCCGTTTCTGATTTTGATTTGATGGTAGCCCAACCTCAAATCCATCTTGGAGAAGACTGAGGATCCAGCGAGCTGATCGTACAGGTCGTTGATCCTGGGAAGCGGATATTTGTTCTTGATTGTGACCAAGTTGACAGGTCGGTAATCTACAACCATCCGGTCCGTACCATCCTTCTTCTTGACGAATAGGACGGGGCAAGCCCACGGAGATGAACTAGGGCGGATGAAACCCTTTTTCAAGGACTCATCGAGTTGTTTCTTAAGCTCGGCTAGCTCTAGTGGTGCCATCTTATAAGGTCTTCTAGCAATCGGAACGGTTCCTGGAATGAGGTCTATTACGAACTCAACATCCCTGTCAGGTGGAACACCTGGCAATTCTTCTGGGAAGACATCCGGGAAGTCACGGACTACCGGAACGTCCTCAAGATCTGGCAAAGGGCTGGCGTTAAGAGAATATAATTGTCGCTTGGCTATTCGGGTTAGGACATTGACTATCTTCCCCGTAGGATGGGTGAGTTGAACAGTCCTAGAGAAGCAATCAATTTTGGCTTGATGAGCCGACATCCAGTCCATACCCAAAATGATATTAATATCTGAAGATTTAAGAGCTATCAAAGATGCAAGAAAAACAAGTCTGTCGACTTGGATTTCATTTCCATAACTTACCCTAGAGGTCTGCCATCTAGAACCAGGAGTAGAAATTTCCATAGTGGATGGCATGTCACAGAATGCAACGTTATGCAAACGAGCATAATTTTCGGATATAAAAGAATGAGAGGCTCCTGTATCGAAAAGAACAGATGTCGGGTGGCAATTAACAAGAAGCGTACCGAGAACGACGTTGGGATCCTCTTGAGCTTCTTCGGCAGAGATACAGTTGACATGGCCACGTGAAGCGGTGACCGGCTTGGCGTGGAATATTTTTCCCGTCGGCTTGCCACGGCCAACAGCTTTAGCAGACTGGTTGGGGTTGTTCTGGGGACACTCACGCATATAGTGACCAGATTCCCCACACTTGAAACAAGTCACGGAACTGGTACGTGGAGGAGCATTGTTGGTTGGACCCCCATAGGGCTTGGCCGGTGCAGACTGTTGAACAGGGCGAGGCGCCTGGAAAGATGGCCTCGGTGTGAACCTGGGTGGCAGGGCGGTGTTGGGTACCCACACGCGGCGCTTCTGAGGACCAGCACCGGATGAGGAACCCATGTCACGGCCATGCTTGCGTGTTGCGTCATAATCAGTCTGACCAGTTTCAGCACTGATGGCCTTGTTGACAAGTTTCTGAAAAGATGTGCACTCATGCAGACGGAGGTCATGGCGAAGCTCAGGACTAAGTCCCTTACGGAACCTTGCTTGCTTCTTGGCGTCAGTAGACACTTCCTCAGTTGCATATCGTGCAAGATTACCAAACTCCCTGCTGTAAGCATCCACAGAAAGTCGGCCTTGGGTGAAACTGCAAAATTCCTCACGTTTACGGTCCATGAGACCCTCCGGAATGTGATGTTCACGGAAAGCCTCGCTGAATTCAGCCCAAGTAGTGACATGGCCCGCCGGGCGCATAGCTCCATAATTCTCCCACCATAGACTGGCGGGGCCTTCAAGATGATATGCAGCAAAGGTGACCTTGTCAGCCTCCGCTACCAGCGCGGAACGCAGTTTGTGAGCGATACTGCGAAGCCAGTCATCAGCGTCGAGAGGCTCGACGGAGTGGTGGAATGTGGGTGGATGTAATTTGATAAAATCACTGAGTGACACCACGTTAGTCCTCTGATGGTGTGCTGTGTTCTGTTCAATACGCTCTAACAAACGGTTGGTCTCCCGCTTGTTTCTCTCAGCTTCCATCATAACCTCGGCTAGGGAAGGAGGATGAGGCAGATTTGCATCCCTGACTTCACTGCCTTCGGCCTGCTCTTGAGGAGCAGGGTTAGTGCGCGTGTTGACCATCCTAGGTAAACAAGACAATGATTTAGTCAGGATGATAAAATTCCAACATAGGATATAAAATGTAAGGAATAACTCGAAATGCAAGATGATCATCCGTATGACATGGTAGATACAGAAACTGCTTCTTTTATTCCATCGTCATACACACCATACAGGGTTTAGTACAAGACCAAACAAAGTACTATTACGGTGAAAAGAGGATTACATCTCATCGAAGGCATCCCAAGCTCCTATACATTATTTTTCTACACCTCCGGAAAGAGTACAAACTAGGTCATATCCCACGAGTCACGCGGGACGATAGATGACACAGCTAGTGCGAACTAGTGATACTACCACTAACTCAGATCGATCCGTAGTAGTCCTCGTAGAAGTCACCTCCATAGCCTGGAAGCTCAACATGATCATCCGGAAACAGACGATCTCGCGGAGCTTGTGGACCATAGGGGCTAGGATGAGGTCTTGGACCAACAGACGGTGGCCTGCGGGGACCACGAGGTGGGGTGATGCCTCCTACATCACGCCAACCCATCACGTCTGGCAGAGCAGATCTCACAGGATAGAGATCGCGCATATCTGAATATCCAGCTTGCACCGCCGGTGCAAACCGAGTCAATGTGGCCCAGTGGTCAGCACGGGTATTGAAGAGCTCTAACCTCAAGGCCCGATTTTCACGGTCCTTATCCTCGAGCATCTCAGCATTTGTGCGAGTCCGTGAATCCTCCTGAGTGGGGTCAGCATAGATAGCCTAGAGATACCCTTGTGCTCCCGGAAGTGATCCTGGCATATACCGGAAATCAGAGTCCCGAAATAGACCAGATCTGACTCGCATAATGGTCATCATAGAGTAGGCGGCGTCCTGCACAACCATCTCAATAGTAACCCCGAGTCCATAGGAGCAGTGAAGGGGCTCGGTGGATCCAGGATAAGATGGAAATATCCGGACAGTGCAGAGATACTGGCTTTGATTGAAGTCCCTAAATTGCTCTTCGACCGTGTACTCAGGATACCAGCGGTATCCAGCCTCAGTCATTACCCTGACCAACTTGGCAGTATGGCCGGGTACATCTAGGCATCGAGTCAGGCGAACCACTTGATTGAGGTCGCGAGTGGCCATCTGAAAGCACAATCATAATGCAAAGGCATTAGAATTTCTAGCAAAATTTTGGCAGCATAACAGTTGTAAATGCTTAAGAAGGATTTTGAGACATTTGACAAAGGATTTCATACACACTCAACATCATCATATCAAATTCTGAGTCCATCCTAGCAACATAATATGGTAGAAGAACTGAACTAGGCTTGTATCCATCATACCTATAAGGTACTACTGACTAGTAACACGTGATCCTGATAGAGAGAATAGATCCTAATTCCTTAACCCCCGGTGGAAGAATGGACTGACTCAGATCAGAATGTCATAAGATAAAGGAGTAAAAAGAGCCTTACGTTCCATCCCACAAACAATTCCCCTACATATAACTAAAGAATTTCTAGACTCAACATCGACCAGTTTGGCTTGGAGAACCTACAGGCAGTCCGGCTCTGATACCAACGCTGTCAGGACCCCGACTCGATGTCACATCGATCTAGCCGGTAACACCTCATATCACTTTGCGGCCTCACGCACGGTATCCCCATGGGTGTCGCCTTACCTTTGCCCGGGACCGTTTGCGCCTTTTGGCTCACGTATATGATAGTGTCGCTAGCATCCATATGATAAGGAGCCCGGGCTGACATGACTAGTCGTAAACCCAAAGTCGCACAGACTTACAGGGACAGGCATCCATGACCCAGCTTCGAACGTGTCGGTCATCAGCAAGTGGGTCCGGGCTGTAGCACTGGGCTAGCAGGACTCCGGTAAACCGGGCTGTAGCGGGCTAACATGACTCCGGTACTCAAAGCGTGACATTTCCCCGAAGGGACAGACACAGGAATGAAGAAGGACACATGCCGGCCAGCCTAAGTGTCCCAGAGCAGTAGCAAGCTACCATGGCTCAGCGGTAACACTAGGAGACATTTCCCGGTAAGAGAGGCTACTAAAGATAAACAACTAGATAGTCAGATCCCACACATACCAAGCATTTCAATCATACACACAATATGCTCGATATGTGCAAATACAATGAAGCATCACAACATGACTCTACGACACAAGTACTTTATTTAAGGCTCAGGGAGCCATACATAACATACACAAAGGTACGGGTCACACGACCCAGCATTCAAGTCATACAGTCATACAAACCAGCAGCGGAAGTAACTTGTCTGAGTATAGACAACTAGTAAAATAAAAGAGGCTTGGAAAGCCTGGCTATATTACGTGGTCCTTCACAAGCTCAGGGTCACCACCTGGGTCTTTAGCCTACTCGTTGATGTCAATGTCTACATAGAACCCATCAGAAGGGGTTGCAGCGTCTTCTGTAAAAATGTAAATTATAGCAACATGAGTACAAAGGTACTCAGCAAGACTTACATCAGATCCTACATACATGCATATTATCAAGAAGGGTTGGTGGAGTTATAGCAGCAAGCCAGCTTTGACTCTTGGCTAGACTATCCTACGATACCTCAACTTGAAATGGTTTTTCGCACACGAGTCCACTACTCACCACTTCAATACACTACCGAGGATCCGCCTCCGTCTTCCTACGGAAGAGCCATCCTCGGCACTCACACTTATCTTGAGGCTTTTAGTAGTTTCCATTTACTTGTCTATGAACTGTATAGGCAACCAAGTAGTCCTTTACCGCGGACGCGGCTATTCGAATAGATTATGATAACCCTGCAGGGGTGTACTTCTTCATACATGTTTCCACCACTTAGCGTCTGCACACGACATGTGCTCGGCAGACTTCAAGCGAGAGCCGACGTGGGTGTAGACCACGACCTACCTAAACACTTAAGCCTCTAGTCCAGGTTTATCGCCTATTCAGGTTCCATCCGCAGGGAGTCCGGCCGAGGTTTCCCATACGGCCCCGAACGATGTGAACAGGGTTCCCGAGATACCTAACGGGTATTCGGTACACCCGGCCACGTACCTACCGCATCACAGCCCACCCCTACGGTCAGCGCTGTCCACGGCCTCCAGTAGGCTACAAACACCAGAAACTACTTGCAACTCCTGGACAGAGAGCTAGGGTGAATAAGAAGTCGAGCGGGGTCATATTTCAGGGCCCAATGCATGGTAGTAGCTGTATCTTAAATCACACATACAGATCTCAGTGCTTAAGGTCGGCTTCAATGAAACAACCCACCATGTACTCCTACATGGCCTCTCATCGATACCTTTACCAAATCGTGTTCACCACACCGCTCTCATTACCGACATAATCATTTCACTCTAGCCATCACCCAGATGAACCAGACCTGACACGACTCTAAGCATAGCAGGCATAGCAAGGTAGGAACAACGCATACATATGGCTCAATCAACTCCTACACATGCTAGTGGGTTTCATCTAGTTACTGTGGCAATGACAGGTCATGCAGAGGAAATGGGTTCAACTACCGTAGCACACAGCAGTTTGAAACGCGTTGTCTTAATGCAGTAAACGAGAGCAGGAGCGAGAACATGGGATTGTATCGATATGATCAAATGGTTGGTTGCTTGCCTGATGGTTCGATGCACTGATACGGTTCTTCGTTAGGGTATTCACGGTACTCCTCGGAGGCAGAACCTGTCGCAAAGGACACCGATACACAACCATCACCAAACAATGTGCAACAATATGATGCATGCATGAAACATGGCAATATGAGTGTGTTGGGCTAATGCAACTAAAACCAGAAGGGTTTGAACAAATTTGAATCAAAGATTCAAATTTCAAACTCAAACATGGCCTTTTAAAGTGCTTTTCCTTGTTCTGCTTAAAACATCAATTTAACTTGTTTGATCATGCATGAAAATAGTACAGATGGATAGATTGGATTTTTCTGATCATTTTTCATATATAATTTGTCTAATTTGGAGTTACAGAATAAAAGTTATGAATTTTTGAAGTTTAAATAATATTCTGGAATTTCCTGATTTAAATTAAATCCAGAAATATATATATATTGCGCCAGCATGACGTCAGCATGACGTCAGTGGTCAACTGCGGCTGGCTGGGGTCAAACCTGACGTGTGGGGTCCACATGTCAGTGACAGGGGGGTTAAACAGGGTTAAATTAATCCTAATTAGGAATTAGTGGCGCTGGGGCCCACTGGTCAGTGTCAGGGGGGTTAATTAAGCGGTGATTAGCACTAATCTGACCACCTGGCCGACGGGGCCCACGCGTCAGTGACCTTGGGGGGGGGGGTCAAACCCCAGGTCAAACAGGTCAAACCCACCGGCGACATGACGCCGGCGGGGCCCGAGACGGCGGCGCGATGCGGAAACGCGCTACAGGGCACGGGCGAGGCCGTGCTTGGGCTCGTTGGAGAGCCCTTGCTCCCGCGCGTCGAACGGTGGTGGTGGCCGTGCCTGTGGTGGCCGGTACCGACGACGGCGACGACCGTGGCGGCTGCCGGAGCTCGGTTGAGCTCGGGGTCGAGGCTACAACGGCTGCGGAGATGCGGGGTTGGCACCTACGGCTTCTACGTGGTGCGGTGAGGACGTGGGTGTGCTCGGTTGGGCGCTACGGTGACTGTGGCCACGACGGCGACGAGGCACGGCGGCGGCGAGCTTCGGAGCTCAAGGGGGCGGCAACTACAGGATGCTAGGGACGACGGGGCAAGGGGGAATCGGGTCAGTGGCTCACCGCGGAGCTGCAGGGATGGTTAGCGGGCTCGGGGACGTCCGGTAGCTCCCGATTCGACGGCGACAATCTCCGGTGGCCGAGGAGGGGAACGGCGACGTGGGCGGCGATGCAGGGCTTCCGGAGACCCGTGGATCGGTGGGGAGGAAGAGGGGGTCGAGGCGGAGCTCCTGAGCTCAGCGGAGGGGCGAGGGGTGGCCGGTGACGGCTGCTATGGCGAACGGCGGCGATGGTGGTGTTCGGCCGTGAGAGAGAGAGAGCGAGGGAGAGGAGGGAAGAACCGGGGAGAGTGAGAGAGAGCAGGGGGGAGGGCGTGGCGTCGTCCGGGGCATCGAGACGAGGAGGGGAGGGCAGGCAGGCAGGCGAGCAGGTGGAGTGGCGCGGTGGCGCGCGCGCGCGCCGGCCACACTCCCCTCCCTCTGTCGAGGACGAAGACGACAGAGGAGGGAGGCGGGCTGGGCCGCCTGCTGGCTGGGCCGGCCAGCTGGCTGGGCCGGAGGCGCCAGGTAAGAGGCCCAGGTAAGGTTCCCCTCTTTTATTTATTTCTGTTTTCTAATTTCTGACATTTGTTTTGATTTAAATAAAATATTAAATCATTTTATAACCTTATGCCAATTTTTGCAGGAGCTAGATATATTATTCCAGAGCTCCTTTATAAATGGCATAATATTTGGACATATATTAATATATATAATTAATATATTTCCAATGCAAATATTTATGCATTAATTCCAAATGCCCAAAATAAATACCTATGAGCTCTTGAAAATATTGGTTTGATTTTTATCTTTGTCCAATATTTTCAGAGAGCAACATGAGCATTTTCTTGGACCTTTTTGGAGAAATTTTTATTTGGATCATTTTCAAAAATGATTCTGAGGGTTCCACAAATCCCCATTTCAAATTAAATGGAATTTTAAACATGATGCACACACTCTGATGCATGACTAGCTAGGGTGTGACACAAATTTACTTGGAACTACAGGTAGATACCGCATATAGGAAGGTATAGTGGACTCATATGGAATAACTTCGGGTTTATGGAAGTGGATGCACAAGCAGTATTCCCGCTTAGTACTAGTGAAGGCTAGAAAAAGACTTGGAAGCGACCAGCTAGAGAGCGACAACAGTCATGAACATGCATTAAAATTAATCAACACTGAGTGCAAGCATGAGTAGGATATAATTCACCATGAACGCAAATGTCGTGGAGGCTATGTTGATTTTGTTTCAACTACATGCGTGAACATGTGCCAAGTCAAGCCACTCGAATCGTTCAAAGGAGGATACCACCCTATCATACCACATCACAACCATTTTAATAGGATGTTGGCACGCAAGGTAAACCATTATAAACTCCTAGCTCATTAAGCATGGCATGAGCAACTATAATCTCTAATTGTCATTGCAAACATGTTTCATTCATAATAGGCTGAATCAGGAACGATGAACTAATCATATTTACAAAAACAAGATAGGTCAAGTTCATACTAGCTTTTCTCATCTCAATTAGTCCATCATATATCGTCATTATTGCCTTTCACTTGCACAACCGAACAGTGTGGATAATAATATATAATAGTGCACGTGCATTGGACTAAGCTGGAATCTGCAAGCATTTAATACACAGGAGAAGAAAAGGTAATATGGGCTCTTGGTTAAATCAACAATAATGCATAGGAAAGCCACTCAACATTTTCATCATGGTCTTCTCCTCTTGACCCCCCAAAGAAAATAAATAAAAGTATTCACACGGGAAAGCTTCCAACAAGAAAAAGAAGAACGGGAAATCGTTTCGGGTTTTCTTTTAATTATTACTACTACATGCATGGAAAGTAAACTAGCTAAAAGCTACAACTATTTTTTTGGGGTTTTATTATGGTTTTTCAAACACACAAGAAGAAGGCTGGAAAAGAAAATAAACTAGCATGGATAGTACAATGAAAAAGTAAGAGCACCGACAACTGGCATGAGTTTGTGAACATGAATGTAATGTCGGTGAGAAATATGTACTCCCCCAAGCTTAGGCTTTTGGCCTAAGTTGGTATATGGCCACGGCTCAAAGGCGCCCTCTTCCGTGTATGGAGGAGTGTCCTCCGGGTGCCACTGGTTGGTGATCTCCTCCGGATCCCACTGATAAATAGACTGACAGTAAGGATCAAGTGGTGGCTCCGGCTCAGGCTCTGGAGCTGATGTTCTCTCCCAATATGCATAAATGTCATCGGCGGGATGATGTATGTGCCTGAGTAAATGTTAAACAAAGAAGGTGCAGGCAGGGTAATAATCTGACGAGTCTTTTCACTGAATTCCAGGTTATAAATGAGTCTCTTCTCTTTATCATCGCAAATAACATCATGTGCTACCATACATTTATAGTCTAAGAAAATATGGGGCAACACCTTTTCTTCTTTGTCATAGTGTCTAATATGTATCTCAAAATATTTAGCAAGACGCGAAGCAAAGATACCTCCAAAAATGGGGCCCTTTGTATGGTTTAGACTCAACCGTTTAGCAACCACATCACCTTAGCTGAAAGTTCTGTCATGAAGTAAAGCATGGCGCAAAATGGCGAGGTCAAGAGCACTGAGGCCCCCATTGTTCCCGCGGCCAATTAAACATCTACTAGCAAATATTGCATAATAACGTAGAACAGGAAAATGTATGCTAGTAGTTCTTGCATCTGACACTTTCTCGTTTCCCCTATAGCAATCATATCAATAAATCCTGCCACATCCCTAGGATGTGGTTCCTCGATGCTACACTCAAAAGGAAACTTGCAAACCGCACAAAAGACATTAAGTGACATCTCCTTAAAGTCATCATATAAATAAAAATCCACCGAAGGTGGCGATCTCCTAGCATGGAAATGGAAATTTTGCACAAAAATATAAGTGAGTAGGAGATACTGTTCGAGCTGGTCGTGGAGGAAGTCGGTGAGGCCCGCATTCTCAGCCAAATAATAAAAGTCTTCGTAAATCCCGGCTGCTCTCAATAACTCATCACAAGGCCATTCGCACGGCCAAACCTCTGCAGTACAAGGGAGATTATATTTGGGCTTCTTATTCTCTTCACTTTGCTTATCCTTCGAGCTTCGGCTCGAAGAGTCCCTCAAAAATATCTTCATCATTTTCTGAAAATTTTAGTAACTTAAAATAAAAGTGAACAAAACTTAACAAGATTGATAGCAACTACTCCCACAAGTGCCTAGAGGCCATATCATGCATTAAAACTACTTTTGACCACATAAATTTGACATGCAAGCTCAAGAAAAAAGTCACCTAAGCAGCAAAAATTTGCAATAAATAAAGCACTAGAACAAAAACTAATTGGACCAATGGAGGAGTCACATACCGAAGAACAATCCCCCAAAGCAGTTTCGTGAATGGAGCTTTGAGCAAGGAGATCAAAAATGGCAGCAAGATGAGCTAGAACTCGAGTTTGAGCTATGGGAGGATTTTTTCTGGAGGAAGACGAAGAGTGTGAGTGCTAGAATAAGTGGAGGGGGCCCACATGGGGTCCACGAGGCAGGGGGCGCGCCCCAGGGGGTGGGCGCTCCCTCCACCCTCGTGGGCACATGGTGGGTCCCCCTGGTGTGTTTCTAGTGCCAATATTTCTTAAATATTATAGAAAAAGTCATACTTCATTTTCAGGACATTTGGAGAACTTTTATTTTCGGGGTATTTTTTATTGCAAGGATAATTCAGAAAATAGACAGAAAATACTATTTTTGCTTTATTTAATTGAAATAACAGAAAGTAAAAAGAGGGTATAGAGAGTTGTCCTTTCTAACTTCATCCATCTCATGCTCATCAAAAGGAATCCACTAACAAGGTTGATCAAGTCTTGTTAATAAACTCTTTTCGAACAACATGAAACCGGAGAATTTTCAAATAACACTAGGTTACCTCAACGGGGATATGCACATCTCCAACAATAAGAATATCATATTTCTTCTTGACAGTAGGAAGAGGAAATTCAAAACCTCCAATAGTAATTTTTGAAATTTCTCCAATAGAATTGATACTGTGGACTTGAGGTTGTTTCCTCAGAAAGTGTACCGTATGCTCATTACCATTGACATGAAAAGTGACATTGCCTTTGTTGCAATCAATAACAGCCCCTGCTGTATTCAAAAAGGGTCTACCAACAATAATAGACATACTATCGTCCTCGGGAATATCAAGAATAAAAAGTCCGTTAAAATAGTAACGTTTGCAACCACAACAGGCACATCCTCACAAATATTGACAGGTGTAGTAGTTGACTTATCAGCCATTTGCAAAGATATTTTAGTAGGTGTCAACTTATTCAAATCAAGTCTATGATATAAAGAGAGAGGCATAACACTAACACCGGCTCCAAGATCACATAAGGCAGTTTTAACATAGTTTCTCTTAATGGAGCATGGTATAGTTGGTACTCCGGGATCTCCTAGTTTCTTAGGTATTCCACCCTTAAAAGTATAATTAGCAAGCATGGTGGAAATTTCAGCTTCCGGTATCTTTATTTTGTTTTTCACAATATATTTCATGTACTTAGCACAAGGATTCATTTTAAGCATATCAGTCAAACGCATACGCAAAAAGATAGGTCTAATCATTTCAGCAAAGCGCTCAAAATCCTCATCATCCTTTTTCTTGGATGGTTTAGGAGGAAAAGGCATGGGTTTCTGAACCCATGGTTCTCTTTCTTTACTGTGCTTCCTAGCAACGAAGTCTCTCTTATCATAAGTTGATTCTTTGATTGTGGGTTATCAAGATCGACAACAGGTTCAATCTCTACATCATTGTCATTGCTAGGTTGAGCATCAACATGAACATCATCATTAACATTATCACTAGGTTCATGTTCATTACCAGATTGTGTTTCAGCATCAGAAATAGAAATATCATTGGGGTTCTCAGGTGTGTCAACAACAGGTTCACTAGAAGCATGCAAAGTTCTATCATTTTTCTTTTTCTTCCTCTTAGAAGAACTAGGTGCATCAACATTAGTTCTCTGAGAATCTTTCTCCATTCTCTTAGGGTGGCCCCCAGGATACAAAGGTTCCTGAGTCATTTTACCCACTCTAGTCAGAACTCTTACAACATTATCATTTTTCTCATTATTTAATTCATTGAGCAAATCATTCCGAGCTTTAAGTACTTGTTCTACTTGAGTGGTAACCATATAAGCATGTTTACTAATAAGTTTAAGTTCACCTTTAACTCTAGACATATAATCACTCAAGTGTTCAAGCATATCAGCATTATGTTTCAATTGTCTACCAACATAAGCATTAAAGTTTTCTTGTTTAACAATAAAATTATCAAACTCATCTAGGCATTGGCTAGCAGACTTATTACAAGGAATATCACCTTCATCAAATCTATAGAGAGAATTTACCTTTACTACCTATTTCGTGTTATCAAGACCATTTATTTCTTCAATAGGTGATAAATTCTGAACATCTTCTGCTTTAATACCTTTTTCTTTCATAGATTTGTTTGTCTCTTGCATATCTTCAGGACTGAGAAATAGAATACCCCTTTTCTTCGGAGTTGGCTTAGGAGTTGGTTCAGGAAGTGTCCAATCATTTTCATTACTCAACATATTATTCAGTAGCAAATGCAGCTTGATCAACAATTCTTTCCCTCAAAACACAACTAGCACAACTATCTAGGTGGTCTCTGGAAGCATCGGTCAGTCCATTATAAAAGATATCAAGTATTTCATTTTTCTTGAGGGAATGATCAGGCAAAGCATTAAGTAATTGGAGAAGCCTCCCCAAAGCTTGTGGGAGACTCTCTTCTTCAATTTGCACAAAATTATATATTTCCCTTAAGGCAGCTTGTTTCGTATGAGCAGGGAAATATTTAGCAGAGAAGTAATAAATCATATCCCAGGTACTACACACACAAGCAGGATCAAGAGAATTAAACCATGTTTTAGAGTCACCCTTTAGTGAGAACGGAAACAACTTAAGGATAAAGTAATAGCAAGTTTTCTCATCATTAGTGAATAGGGTGGCTATATCATTTAATTTAGTAAGGTGTGCCACAACAGTTTTAGATTCATAGCCATAAAAAGGATCAGATTCAACCAAAGTAATTAACTCAGGATCGGCAGAGAAATCATAATCCTTATTGGAAATATAGATAGGTGAAGTAGCAAAAGCAGGGTCATATTTCATTCTAGCATTCAAAGACTTTTCTTTCAGCTTAGCCAACAGTTTCTTAAGATCATATCTATCATTGCAAGCTAAAAAGTCTCTAGCAGTTTCTTCATCCATAACATAACCCTCAGGCACAAAAGGCAATTCATATCTAGGGGGAGAATCTTCATCATGACTTTCATCAATATTCTCAGTTTCAATAATTTCATTCTCTCTAACCCTAGCAAGTTGTTCATTAAGAAATTCACCTAGTGGCATAGTAGTATCAAGCATAGAAGTAGTTTCATCATAAGCATCATGCAAAGAAGAAGTGGCATCATCAATAACATGTGACATATCATAATGAATAGCAGGAGTAGGTGTCGCAAGTCTACTCAAAACAGAAGGTGAATCAAGTGCAGAGCTATATGGCAGTTCCTTACCGGGAAACATCTTGGTTCTTTCATCTTTCAAGTTCTTCATAGTGATCAATAGATATAAATCCCAAGTGACTCAAAGAACAGAGCTATGCTCCCCCACAATGGTGCCAAAAAATAGTCTTGATAACCCACAAGTATAGGGGATCGCAACAGTTTTCGAGGGTAGAGTATTCAACCAAAATTTATTGATTCGACACAAGGGGAGCCAAAGAATATTCTCAAGTATTCACAGTTGAGTTGTCAATTCAACCGCACCTGAAAAACTTAATATCTGCAGCAAAGTGTTTAGTAGCAAAGTAATATGGAAGTAACGGTAACTGTGGCAGAAGTAATAGTATTGGTTTTGTAGTGATTGTAACAGTGGCAACGGAAAAGTAACTAAGCAAAGACCAATATATGAAATGCTTGTAGGCATTTAATCAGTGATGGATAATTATGTCGGATGTGATTCCTCATTGAACAGTTATAACCTACGGTGACATAGAACTAGCTCCGGTTCATCAATGTAATGTATGCATGTATTCCTAATATAGTCACCTGTGCTTATGGAAAAGAACTTGCATGACATCTTTTGTCCTACCCTCCCGTGGTAGCAGGGTCCTATCGGAAACTAAGGGATATTAAGGCCTCCTTTTAATAGAGTACCGGAACAAAGCATTAGCACTTAGTGAATACATGAACTCCTCAAACTATGGTCATCACCAGTAAGTATCCCGATTATTGTCACTTCGGGGTTAATGGATCATAACACATAGTAGGTGACTATTGACTGGCAAGATAGGATCAAGAACTCACATATATTCATGAAAACATAATAGGTTCATATCTGAAATCATGGCACTCGGGCCCTAGTGACAAGCATTAAGCATAGCAAAGTCATAGCAACATCAATCTCAGAACATAACGGATACTAGGGATCAAACCCTAACAAAACTAACACGATTACATGATAAATCTCATCCAACCCATCACCGTCCAGCAAGCCTACGATGGAATTCCTCACGCACGGAGGTGAGCATCATGGAATTGGTGATGGAGGAAGGTTGATGATGACGATGGCGACAGATTCCCCTCTCTGGAGCCCCGAGCGGACTCCAGACCAGCCCTCTCGAGAGAGATTAGGGCTTGGCGGTGGCTCCGTATCGTAAAACATGATGAATCCTTCTCTCTAATTTTTTCTCCCCGAACATGAATATATAGAGTTGGAGTTGAGGTCGGTGGAGCATCAGGGGGCCCACGAGGCAGGGGGCGCCCCCTGACGTTGATTCTTTCGCCAATATTTTTTATATATTCCAAAAATATTCTCCGTGAAGTTTCAGGTCACACCGAGAACTTTTATTTTTGCACAAAAATAACACCATGGCAATTCTGCTAAGAACAACGTCAGTCCGGGTTAGTTCGATTCAAATCATGCAAGTTAGAGTCCAAAACAAGGTCAAAAGTGTTTGGAAAAGTAGGTACGATGGAGACGTATCAGGGTGTAACCGCCCGGGGTCGGCATGACAGCCGGGTGGTCCTCCCGGGTCCACGTGATCGGGCGCTCCGACGAGTGCATGTACTCCGACCTGGCCGGGATGACGGTGTTCACCTCCTGCCGGAGCAGGTGCTCGCTATGCTTGTCATCACCAAGGCTGGTGAAGACGACGTAGGTCGCATTTTGGGCCGGGTAGACGTCATCACGCATCGTGCTGCCAGCCGGGGGCAGTGGAGGAGGTGGAAGCGGCTGCCCTGCTCCCAAAGCCGGGCCGAAGGAGGCGGGATGTCACCCCTCATGATGCGCTTGGTGATGGCGCACTGCCGAAGTGTGTGCGTGGATGGCCTCGCGCCGCTATGATGCTTGCTGGGAGTGTCGAGCATCTCCTTGAAACTCATGGCGGGTTGCCATGATGTCTTGCCAGTCTGCCGACATTTGGCAGCCGGGTCGGTCGCGGGTGCCTGCTTGGTAGCCGCGATGAGTCGGTTGTCATAGCGCTGGGCCGGCTGGTCGGCCTTGCGCTTGTTTTTCAGCTGGTTGTGCTGATGCCGGCTTCCTTCGCTGGCCGGCTTCGGAGGGGGAACCAACTTTGCCTTGCCAACTTCGTCTAGCACCACCTGGATCTTCATGGCGGAGTCAGCGTTGGCGTACTTGTCCGTCGTCACAATGAGCGCGACCATGGTGGCCGGCTCGGAGCGTAAGAGCTTGTGCTTAAGGAGGGTGTCATCTCGGCACCCGTTGACTAAGTACTGGATTGCTTGGACCTCGTGGACGCCCTCGCAGCTATTCCGGAGCTTGGTCCAGTGTGTGAGGTACTCGCATCCGGTTTTCGCCGGCCCCTGCACGCACATGGCGAGCTAGCTAGGACGGCTGGTTAGACGATAGGTTTCGGTGAAGTTGCGTATGAAGGCCTGCTCGAAATCGACCCACGTGTTGATGCTGCCCACCGACAGGTTGTTCAACCACGTGCGGGCCGACCCATGGAGCATGAGCGATGCGTAACGCACGGCGAGACGGTGGTTGCCGCCGGCGATGGCGATGGCGGTGGTATAGTCGGTGAGCCAGTCCTCCGGCTTCACGGCATCGTTGTACTTGGGGGTGTCGCGGGGGAGCGTAAACCCTTTAGTAAGGGCTCGTCCCGGATGCGCGGGCCGAAGCACGCTGGCCCGACTGGGCCGCTCTCCTCCAGCTCCTGAGAGAGGGTGAGTCGGTCGAGGCGGTGGCGGGCGTCGATGTCATCGATGGCGTGGGGGCCAAGCAGGCTGGCGACCGCGCCACGGGCGGCCGAGTCGACTAAAGACGGACGTCGGCCAGGTTTGAGTGGAGGATCAAGCCGGCGTTGGTCTTCCAAAGCTGGCGCGTCGCCCATGCCGCCGGCAGCCTTCGTGGCAGGGTTGTGCCTGGTCCGGGTGCGGCAGGAGTGCGCCTCGCCGGGTGGCGAAGACGGTGTTCTGATGATCATCAGATCCGTCAGCGTGGGCAGAGCTAGATCCTGCTGGCTTGGCAAGTTGGTTGAGGCGGTCCTGCTGCGCGTTGGCCGCGTCGAGGAGGTCGTTCACCCACTTGAGGTGATCCTTCAGCTCCTCGCCCGTGAGCTGATCCAGGCCGACCGCTGCCGCCTGGGCGGCACGCATGTTCTTCACGGGAGTCTCGTAGACGGGCGGGATGGCGCCGAAGGCGCAACCGATTGCACCACCCCGGGCTCGCACGTCGGCGACCCGGCTTGGCTCGGTCACGGGAGGTGTGAAGCCGTAGGCGGCGTTGTGCTCTAGCTAAGCGGAGTCCAGGCGACGCTGTGTGGCGGCGAGCGTCTCGGTCAGGTCCAGCAGGCGCTGGTGGTCCTTCTCGAGCTGAGTCCGGGCCTCAGTGATGTTGGATGCGTCGATGTCGGTGGCAATGGGGACGTGAAGGGTCTGCATCATGGCGCGCAGCGGCTTAGGTGAGCCAGCCCGATCCGCTGCGGCCCTTGCTTATGCGGCCTTACTCACTGTGCTGGACGAGGAAGAGGCACCGGTGTCCGTGACAAAGACCTCCACGCAGATGTCCATCCCTCCGGTGGGAGCGCAGCCGCCGAGGGAAAGGGGGGAGTTGGAAAAGTCAAGTACCTAGCTGGGGTACTCGTCGGCCCAGGTGCATCAGAGATGCGCAGTGCGGTGAAGGAGGCGGCGAGCGCATCGATGACGTCGTCCGCCAGCGTGACGGGCTCGTCGGAGTCAGAGAGGAGCCCCGTCTGGAGCATGCTTCTGGCCAGGACCTCGAGCTGCCCAATGGTGGGCGCCAACTGTTGTGGTGGGCGCACGATAGATGCCAAGGGATGGCTAAAGAGAGGAGGAGGCTCGAGGGCACTGGTGGGCTCCAGAGGCGAGGTCGGCATGAGCGAGCGCGAGACACAAGCACTACAAAAAAAATACACTTCCGTGATGATACGTGTTTGTCACAGTAGGTCGCTTTTTTGTCATGCATGTACATCCATGACAAATTTATGACAGAATCAAGATAGTCATACATGTGCTGTCGTAGAAGTGTTCCATAACATTACCAAAATTATCATCACGGAAGTGTCCACTTCCATGACAATAAATTGCGCGTCACAGAAGTGCTTTCATCAAGGATGACCGACACGTGGCATCCATCGTAACAGAACGCTGTTAAGCTACCGGGTCGGGTTTTGGATCCGATAACCCGTTAACAGCCCCGACCAATGGGGATTTTCCACGTATAAAATCATCATTGGCTAGATGAAACACATGTCGACTCATCGTTGGGACAGATGTCATCCACTCACTGGACAGAAGGCGCCTATGATACATCGACACATGGCACGGCCCAATAGTGGCCCATTCCTGTGAAAAGGCTGGCCCATTTGACTTGGTCAAAAGCTGGCGGGCCGGCCCATGGAAAGCCTGTTAACGGCCTGTTCGCATATAGCCCATTTACAGCCCACTAACCCAAGGCCCGTTACGCCCTATCCGAATTAGGCCCAGTAGCGTCATCTGGGCCGTCCAATATGATTCCAGCCCGTTTTCACTTCTGGCCCATGTATAGCCCATGACGTCTTTTGGCCCATATGAGGCCCTTTGTAACTCTTGGCCCATTAGCAGCCCGTGCTGAAACTGGCCTGTAATGAACAGTGTATTACTTTACACCCATTAACGGCCCGTGGTGAAACTCACCCGTAATGAACAGTGTATTACTTTATACCCATTAACGGCCCGTTATTCCGTTGGGCCGTTTTCAGCCCAAGTTAACTTTCGGCCTTCTGAGGGCCCATTTATTCTTGGGCTCATTTGCAGCATTCGGTTACTTACGGCCCGTTACTGTCATTTTCTGTTTGTGGGCCAATTCAGCCCATTGTTACAGTCGGCCCGTTTGTGGACCGTTAGTCTGTTGGGCCATTTTCATAGCATCACCAAATACGGCCTATTAACGGCCCGTTATGGTCAGCCCATAAAATGTATGATTTCCATTAAAGGCCCATCTATGGGCCATTAAAGGCCCGTACAAGACCCATAAATGAGCCGGCGGCCCATGGATCCTACGAGATGTAGAAGGCCCATGGATCCTACGAGACGTAGAAGGCCCATGGATCCTACGAGACGTAGAAGGCCCATGAATCCTATGAGACGTAGAAGGCCCATGGATCCGACGGCCCGTGAAGGGCCATGGTCGGGCGAATTGGCCCCCGTTTAAACGATATAGCATATTCAAAGAATTATCCTACTCAATACTATCACCTCTAAAAAGCCTACACTATTACAACAACGAGATCAAGGCATAGAAAGGTAGAATAATCCTACACTATACAATAAAGAAATTACAGCCGATTATACCCACTGGGCAAATACAACTCATACATCATGGACGCGCATCAACTTAACTCCATTTGAACTATAATCTCTTCAGAAAATAGGATTGGCCGGATTCAGATAGCACAAATTTCAGTCTGCAAAATCTCCAATTCCTTCATGGTTACCTCAGTGTCTTGTTTCATTTTTTGACTTCTGCATCTAATACCTGCATGTCCAGTCTCAACTTGTTGATTATACGTTGACAATCATGTACACGTTGTCTTGCCACCTCTAGTTAATGCTCGAGAACATTAGCACATTCCAATTCCAATCCATAATCATTCGGTAATGGCCATGCCGCACTGCTCGCAGATCTTTGTGTTGATGTCACTTCATCCTGAAATGTTTGTGTCAATACACATGACTAGGGCAAAAATATAGTTACAATAGTGAAGCGAACAAGACACTATTTTGTACTACATGGCAAAACAGGACTAACAATAATGTTACACATCACTTTAAAAAAAAAATATTACACGTCATGAAGCATAAGCAAATGATATTTTAAAAATTATAAAAAAGATAGTCTGTGCAGCCTGCATACAGAAATCCCTCTTAGCTCACCAGAGGAGCATGATGTTGGGGCCCAATTGAAAACACAAACAATTTACAAATTTAGACAACACGTTGCGTATAAGTAAGCAAGCAGTTGGCCATTCTGTGCCCCAATTAAAGTCTTAGGGAGCATAATGAACAGTAGAGGGTTTCATACAAACATACTACAGCAGGCAAAACTATGCAATTATTAGCGTAGTATAAACTAGATTGTGAGCCTCATGCAATAATAGTTGGTTAATAGACTTCAAAGCTTCAGGCACACTTTGGCAGAGTAATTAAATGGTAAGGCCTTTAATTATGTCAACTAATAGTGATACAAGTACCGAACATCAGGCATGATTATTTGGGCATCTCATTAGCTGAGGACAAATAAAGCAATTGAAAAGAGAAACTTAACTATGCCTAAAACAAACAAGGAATTGAACTGTTGAGTTGCATGCAGTGACTTACCTTAGAAGGTTGAAGAGGCTCAGCGCAACTCCTACTTCTCTTGCAAGGCTCCTTCCTAACATCTTGTACTTGGAAATCCTCAATCTTATCTTCATTGCACCCCCTCTGCAAGGTGACACAAACTAGTTACTCGTCTCCTTGGAAGATAAATATGCATACTTTCCAGTCTGTGAACACAAAAGAATGAGATTATAACAAAACAACACCACATAATGAAACATGCCGCATCTCTTGCACTTGCACACAATGAAATGAGCATTTACTATGTCTGCACTATGTAAAAACTAGGCATACCTTCGAACTGGATCTCCAGGTACTCTTGGAGAGCCTACTGTAGTGTACAACCAAACCTTTATGTCACCTATGAGTTAGACAAGGCCCCACTACAACAGCCCTTAGTGTTTAAATCGTTGACAAGCTTTGTTAGAGTGTTATGTCAAGAACATCAAGTAATCAAAGCAAACAGTCCTAGTATGGCTGGCTGATGCAAACAAGCAATTGAACAGATGTGTGAGCAAATCTTACATATCAAGAAAAGAAGCAAAGAAGGAGGCTTAAAGACCATCACTTGACTGACCAGATTTAAGGGGCATTTAAACATCATGTGCAACGTATGAACTAACATAAACATTGCATATTCCAGATTCTACAATGGAATGCACATGTATTAGGTTATGCCATGTATGATGATGCCTAAATGTACAGATAGCAGGCAGGAGTGATTCATCATTGCACGCACAATTGAATTGCAGGTTAAGGGCCAGTTCGATTCCGCCTTTTCAGGGCATATTGTCAAGATAAGCCATAAAAGATGCAAAGAAGTCATTTTTGAGTTATGGGCTTGGGCTTAACTAATTTCGCTTTGGAGGGGGGTGTTTCGGGTAGAACCTCACTAAAAATTGAAGGGAAGGGGAGTAGTGAAATGACTCTGTTGTCTGCCTATATTACACTCAAAATGCAACTGCTGACGCCCGTGTCACACCCGACCCTCAAGTAAAAACAAACACACAAGCATTCATTGCCCTGCCCGCTTGCATCTCCTCTCCCCTTTCCCTCTACCTCGATCCCCTGCCTGCAGCACTAGGGTTCCTCCAGCGAGCCATCGCCACTGGTACCATCTGGCCTTGTCCTCGATGATGCTATGTCCAGCTAGGCTACATGGTCGGCGGGTAGGGGCAAATCTTCCTAGCTTCTCCTCCCTCTGGCGCCGCCCCTCATTCTCATGGTCTCCAGTAGCTGGTCCACTATGGTTCGTCCAACACACTACTCCGACGGGCGCTGCACAACTACGGCTGATGCCACACTGCGGAAGAAGGCACCTTATTCCCCCTCCCCTCCTCCCAGGCCATGGCCTTGAGGTGCTGTTGAAGGATGAGCTCATCCAACAAGGTGAGGATCTCCTCTGATTTTTTGCGAAATTTTCATTCTGATCCACTATACGATGAATTGCTATGAGCTGTTTCTGCCGCTGCTATATGATGCATTGCTATGAGCTGCTCCTGCTGCTGCTATATGATGAATTGCTATGAGCTGCTGCTGCTGCTGTATGATGACTTGCTATGAGCTGCTGCTGCTATATGATGAATTGCTATGAGCTGCTGTTGCTGCTATATGATGAGTTGCTACAAGCTGCTCCTGCTGCTGCTATATGATGAGTTGCTACAAGCTGCTCCTGCTGCTGCTATATGATGAATTGCTATGAGCTGCTCCTCCTGCTGCTATATGATGAATTGCTATGAGCTGCTCCTGCTGCTGCTATATGATGAATTGCTATGAGCTGCTGCTGGTATATGATGAATTGCAGACTGTTGCTACTGTATGATGAGTTGCTATGAGCTGCTGCTGCTATATGATGCTTTCAGGTGGTGCTGCTATACGATAATAACCAGCCACTTGGACCATCGAACTTCAATAAATAATTGTTCTTCATTTAAATGTGGGTCATGCGTTCTTTGTTTAAATTAGGCAATGGGATCTCTATGGAAAACATTGACCAAAGTAGATTGTGCCAAGTAGATGGTATCTTTGTATTTGCATTTTGAACGAAGAACACTGAGGGATTGAAGGGAAGGGGTGATTAGGAGTATATCAAAACAATAGTGATTTCTTTCAAGTTTGTGAACAAATACTACTATTCTACTACTTTGGATCTGTCGCAACGCACGAGCACATTGCTGGTAAAAGGAAAAGGCCTGCCGCGTTCGCGTCGCACCCCCACACGCCCGGAAATCGGGAGTACAACACGGCCCGTCTGGCACGACACATGGCTTAGGGAAGGTGTGTTGCCTAGCATTTTCACTTTCATGTGGGACCGCCGTTGAGCAAACCGACACCCCGCCCGCCGCTGGGTTGGAAAAAGAAACGAGGGGAAGATCTAGCTGTTGCACGGAAGCCCAGAAATTTGGTGTCAAACGGGGCTCGTTGATAGAGTAGGAGCATTCCGTACTAGTACTACTCCTACTAGTACCAAGTTTGTACTCCTAATACTATATTACTAGTACTACCACTATACAACTAGTAGGTACGTGCACGACACAACATCGTAGGAACAAAAAATGGGAAGATCTTGTTTTGGGTGATTTATCTTTTTTTCAATCAACGTAGTATGAATAATATGATGTGGGGGGCACCCATGAAGCTTATGTGGCTTGGTTGCATGGCTACGGAAGGTTAGAGAAAAATAAATAGATAATGTGTTTAGAGTGCACTCCACTATATATATATATATACTTTGGATCCATTGCAACGGACCCGCACATCTATATCTATACCCCCTATATAGTGCGTGAGAAACTTTGAAAGTTAGTCATTGGATGAAGCCAATCTGACGGTACAAAGATGGCAAATCTGAGCACTACTGGCCGCTGGATATCATCCACCAGATTCTGCCACATGCATAATCTAGAAGACTCCATGGTTGAACTTAATTCATGACTATGGGCCTCTTTGATTCATAGGATTGCAGAAACACAGGAATAGGAAAAAAGTAGGATTGGAATGGCATGTTCATTGGATCCCTATAGGATTTGAGTTTGTTTGATTGTGTCACATGAAAAACAAAGGATTTCTTTCAAGAGGTTGGAGTGCATGTTAGAATTCCTGTGAAACATAGTACAAATGAATCCTTAGGAAAATATTCCACATGATTCAATCCTACGAATCGAACGAGCAACGTAGGAAAAATTCCTAAGGATTCTAATCCTTCAAAGATCCTATGAAAATCCTTTGAATCAAACAGACCCTAACTTTTCCACAACTAAGCTTAGGCAAAGTTATTAGTTCTTCAAAACGAGAGAAACAAGTCGGCAAGCCTAAGGGAATCTTGCCACATTTTTTGTGTGTATGTCATGTGGGGCCTTAGTGTGGCTTGCCTAAGGTGTGGCTTGAATCAAACACTCGCCTAAGTTAATTAAACTTGCCTAACCTTACATTCCACCAGATTTTGCCACATGTTAGAATCCAGAAATCTCCACATGTAGAAGCATAATGCACAAACCACCAGAATCTCATGCGTGCAATGCATGTGTACCTTACTAGTACTAGTTGGTAGTAGTAAGAAACAAATTCCAGTTTTGGCACGAGCTCGTACTGCGGGAGCACCACAAGGCCTGCCGCAGGAGTTACATTTTCCTCTGGGGGCCCACGGGACCAAACTTTAGTGGCTTAGTGGTAGAAACAAGAAACGTGATGGTCGCCGTGGTTCAACTTCCATGGACAAGCTGTCGTGTCTGCTGGCACATGTATATCAAAACTAGAGTGTTTATATTTCAAGCACGTGAACACGTATTATTCTACTACTTTGGATCCATTGCAACGCACGGGCCAGCACATTGGTAGTAGTAGTGTCTATCTCTATCTCTAGAGGCCTTCCCTCGTTCATCCTTTTCTCTCACAGGATAAACTACTCATACAAATGCATCTTGATGTTCCATGGAACACACGAGGATGTTTCCCTGGGGGTCTCTCCAGCGCGGCGTGGCCGTAGTTGCAAGTTGACGCCCCTTGAGATGCCGACATTGAGGGGCACTCAGATTTCCTCCGATGAGCAGGTAAGATGAGTTTGATCACGTAGTAAATGCATTCTAAAGACTACTTCCATGTCCATTTCCTAATTCTCCCCCTGCCCACTGTTTCACAGGTTAGGCTCGGTGCGAGTGGAGATTGGCTTGCATATGTACGGGAGGGTACCAACATCAATTTGCACAACATTTACAACGGTGAAACCGTTCCCGTAGAACCTTTGTCCAACGTTGGGATCAGCCATGCAACGGGCCACCGCATGAATTGGTACGATGGAACCACGGTGAGATTGAATAAGATAGCACGAACCTTGCACATGGCGGTCAAAGGCAGACCATGCTGTCTGCGGCCGATTTGTTGCCGTACGAGTAGGAAGATGATGTGCTCCTTTCTAACCGCATCTTCGCGGTGACAAACCAGGGGACTTATTTTGTATGGGACACATCCTACAATATACTCCCTCTCTCCCAGTTTATTTTTTTGAATCTTTTCATTTTATAAGTTTTGAATTCAAATTTAGAGCTCCCCATCACATGTTGAGATTACAATGTCCATTAAATCGTTGCGTGCATGTATAGTAAAGAAACAAATCTCGAGTTTGGCACGAGTTCGTGCTGCGGGAGCACCACAAGCCCTGGCATAGGAGTTACATTTCCCTCTCAGGGCTGTCGGGACTGAGCTTCAACGCCTTACTACACCTACCTTTGAGTCAATAACATGTGGACACGATAGGTGACTGGTCCACATGTAATGCTCCCTTAGGCAGAGGGGCAGTGGGGCCAAGAGGGGTGAGCCGCAGCTCGGGGGACGTGTGGTTTCATGGGTTCGAGCGGCATCGTGGGAATCGCGGGTGGCTGTGGTAGAAACTTGATGCTTGTCGCATTTTAGGTGCCCACATGTCATGCACACAAAGGCAGAGGGGCGGTGCGGCCGAGAGGGGTGAGGCACACGTCGGGGGGCGTGGTGCCGTGGGATGGAGAGGCGTCGTGGGAATCGCGAGATGAAACGTGATGATCGCCATAGTTGAACTTCCATGGACAAGCTGTCATGTCTACGGACACATGCACTGCATACCGATCACTCGAAGGAGTAGCAGAGAAAGCTATATATGCGGATAAATAGTTCCTTATAGTCAAGCGGACCCATGCTACTACTCTGTTCCAAATACATGCACACCATCGAAATAGTCCATCTATATCAATATACACCGAGAGGGAATAATTTTTTTACAGGAGAGGAAATAGTTCATCCATCCATAATGCCCTCCTGCTGGTGCAGCCTTTTCTTCTTCTTCTTCTTCTTCTTCTTCTTCTTCTTCTTCTTCTTCTTCTTCTTCTTCTTCTTCTTCTTCTTCTTCTTCTTCTTCTTCTTCTTCTTCTTCTTCTTCTTCTTCTTCTTCTTCTTCTTCTTATTTTTTGTGGGAGACGGCTTCACAACAAGCTCTTTGGACCTTGCAGCTATCTCAAAACTCACACGGGCATCGAGGGCAGCATATTTTATCCGCTCGTACATCAAGGGATAATTCTCCCATCCAGATGGCCTTAATGCCACCGTCTTGTCACCCTTCTGAAGATTTGTGCCGAGCACAAAATTTGCTACGTTGAATAGGGATGGTGTCTGTTTATCACAAACTTCTATAGGAATTTTGATTCTAGTTTGTAGGTCAGCGATGCTATTCAAATTAAGGTTGTACGGCTCCAGCTTCTGTTTGTCCCCTTCGATGGCTTCCCCATAGAAGTATACGTCCTCCCGAGACAAGAAATCATGAAGCTCACCTAGTATGGAGGGCGAGTGTATGATGTGGTACACCAAAACTTCATCTTCGAGGCATAGCTGAAGGACGGCGGCGCGCTGGATCTTCCTAGGGGCACGCTCCGTGTACTCTGCGTCGAGACCGATGACCCTCGTCTCTACCTTTTAGAGGTAGTTGGATACATTGTTGATCCACTACCGAACAACCCTTGGGTGGACGGTGACGGTGGGAACTATGCGCATCGAGCCTTCGACGAGGACAAGTTGGACGCTAAAAACCTGCATCTCGATCTCTATCGCCATTTGGAACCGCTGGAACAGAGGGCTATGGTTTGGAGAATTAGTATTAGATGGATAGTCTAACTGAAGTAGTAGATGATTATTTAAAGAGGTTAAAACAATGTGAACACAGTGGGGTTTGGATGCAAATGAAGATGAAGGGGAGGTGAAGAAGTCGAGGAGAATCGGTTCCCGATGGAGAAGTAAATGGGAGAAGTGGCATGCAGGCAGTTGATTAGACGGCTAGGTAGACTAAACGAAAAGGCTATGTGGGTAGACTGATGAGTCGTACCTGTTCGTGTACGTGCCCATCCTTCCTGATAGGTGGGACCTATGCAAACAGATAAAAAATGTGTCGTAGTTTTTTTGAGCGCGTGAGTGGGATACACAACATTCCCTGGTTAAGGAATACTCCCTCCGTTTAGGTGAGTATAAGTCACCTTATGAAAATTAGGTTTTCCCAAAACCTTTAGGCGTGGAGCATTAACTTCCTACTCGATCCCCTCCCAGCCTCGTTAGCCAGCGTTCTCTTCCTCTGCTGTCGCGTTCTACCTTTCCATTTTTCCTCTTCTCAAGTGTGGAATGATCTGCATGCCGTCCTTGATGCACCAGAACTACCACTGCATGCATCGCGGCAGAGCGCTGATTGGGCATGCACGAGAATTTGGTTCTGCTCGCAATATGGATGATACCTGAACGATGAAGTGAATAGGCATGCTAGCACGGGAGACCTATTTACGCTATACAATACTGGAGTACTCATGTACCTACTACTACTAGTAGTAGTACAACTGTGGTACACTTGATGGTCAAAATACTATTCATCCGGTCCTCACAGTGAAGTGACAACACCCTGCTCCTGACACTAGTCTAGGCGGCGTGTTCGGGTTACCAAAGTCAGCCTCACCCTATGCACAGTGCAGTCTGTCACCGCCGTTGTACAACACATTGGCGCCGCACCTCGTCTTCTTCTCCGCTCCCATAGCACCACTCCATCTCCATCTCCTTCTCCGTCTCCATCTCACAATGCCCCCGTGTACCGTCGCCTCACTTGCCTCCCCCAGTACCTCTATTCCCTCGCTAGCCGCTCCAGCACCGACATCCTTCTCCCCCGTAAATCAAGCCCCTTCCAAACTCCACCATGGCCGAACGTGAACCGCGCAGCATCCATATGAGCCGCGATTGGAGCAATCTCCCCAGTGACATCCTCGACCTCTGTTGTTCGTGTATGGATATGTTGAGCGCCCTGCGGCTGGTTGCATGCTCGAGGGACATGCACACGGCCATCGTTGAAGCGAGGCCTAAGCTTTTCAAGACACCCTGCTTGCTGCTATCTGGTCTTGCGAGATTGGCTCACCATGATACGGAGGCGTGCATGATGCCCCTCGAATTCAATCCGATCTCCAGTAGCCGAAACTTCTTTGCAGGTATGTAGTGGGTCGCCGTACATCATTTCCCTTGACATCGATCCGATCACCATCGACCAAAACTTCTCGGCAGGTATGTACTGGGTCGGCATGAACTCCCACTGGAGACGCTAAAAAGTTGGTGCCTTGTTCGACCGCGGACTCACCTATCTTTACGCCGGTGCCTTCTTTAGCTGGAGAAAACTCGGCTCGCAGTGGATCATCGTCAAAGCTGATACACACTTCTGTGATGCTATTGAACACAATGGCATCATCTACGCGATCGACAAAGCAGATGGCACCACGTCTTGCTGGGACAGCGCGTTAAGTTGTTTCCTCTCATGTTAATGATGACGCCATGACACTGTTTGAACTTTTTGTGATGATTGGCATATCTCTGTTTGAGCAGAATTTGAGTAGAACTATGGCAATGTATTAGAGACACCGTAAATCAGCTATATTTGGAATGAGTTAATTCATGCGATTGTGACCATGTCATTACAGCCAATTTGTACCCTGAATAATCAAACGGTTAGGAATATATGGATATTATCCTTATTTTACAGTAATCTATATACTACTACTAAATATGAGTGTGTATTAATGGCCATGTTAGTTTCCTCATTTTCATGATGTAGAAACATGCACCACACAGTTGGTTTCATCTAACCATACATTAGGGAAGTAAATGTGCATATGGAGAACTCTATATTTGGAAGTAGTGAAATCCTGCAATGCTTACCATGTGTACATACCTATATTCTCCCTTCAGCAATCAATGGCTAGAATAACATCCTCACAAAATTTTTTCCCACAGAACACGAGTATATAACAATGCATGGTCTGTTATTTACCTTGAAGAATTTGTTTGTGAGGACAGAACATGATTACATAACATGCATGACATGGTAGTTTCCTGTGAAGAATCGATTGCGAGATAACATGAGTATAACCATGCATGGCACTTCTATATTTTCGAACCCAATATACATTTCCCTGTATTTTCCTCCCAGTTCCAACAGGGACATATCAATGTTGTTTCTTGCATTATCCTACTCATACTCTGAACAATGCTGATCTTACATTAACAATGCATGTCCTTTTTGATATGATGTAGTGTCCCTACAGTTACTACCCTTTGTAATCACACCACCTTTGCCAAAAACAGGGAAGCACAACTGGTTCCTCGCTCGATCAGACGACGGCAAAAGACTGATGATCATTTGGACACATGAACCGGAAAAGTTATATTGCAAAAACCCTGCTGTATACAAGCACCGTGTAATACGTGAGTATCCAGACAGTGGCTGTTACGTCTATGAGCAGGATACCAGCTTGTTGGGGCCTTTAGGATTTTTTAGTTGGAGGCGGGTAAACAGCCTTGGTTCACACTCTCTGTTTCTCGGACTCAATTATCCGATTAACCAGGAGATCACCGTTGGCAAGGACCTTGATGGCAGAGAGGCTCTGTTTGCTATGGAAAACTGTGTCTACACGGCGAGCCCTAGGAGTTCGGGAGCAAACTCCCCTGATTGTCAACGATACAGCCTGCAGCCAAAACAAGGTGAGAATGAAAAAGGTATCCGGATTAACTTTGATCCTTGGATGTCTTAGTTACGACAGGCAGTGATGTGGTTCGAGCCTTCAGGTTGATAGGTAATTGGGCTGTTGCATCAAAAGGGTGGAGTACTGGTGTCTCCGGATCACTGGTCGCTGAAGCAGGGCTGCATATTATGATGGTGTTGGATCATCTCTTCGAATGACTTTGTTGTCTTTCCTGCTGGTTCTGGATGGGTAGTTCTTTCTTTTGTTATGCATATTCCTTGTCATTTGGTCATCCTTGTCTATGTCACTCTTACTATGTAATAGTTGCTTCTGTTTAGAATGTCATTCTCGTCCGGATCACGAGAGTCTGAGCGCTGTAGATGGGTGCGTTTTGGTGGTGTAGCAAGACTTCTTATGAACTATCATGTCTTGTTGTTTATGTTAGTAGTAGTCACTAGTCAGTGTTTGAATGTTGTATATATCGTTGTTTCGAACTGTTTATTCTCGAACTACTGGTGGGCTAAATGAGGGCATCACCATTCTCCAGTGTTCAGAGTATATCTCCTTTTTTCAAGTTATATAATTTGAGCTTAGTGTCTTTTTGATGATGTACACTAGTTTGGGCCAGTGAGGTGTCGTTGAATATGGGCCGAGTAGTAACGCAATGCCAAATAGGTCAATTATGACTCTCAGGCCGGGCTCTCAAAAGATCCTGAAAAAAAAGGCCAGGCTCTCCAAAAAAGAATGAATAAGGACTCCTAGGCCGACATGTGGGCACCACCGGTGTTTTCATGCGCTTGCGCGCCGAGAGCATATTGGCGCGTGCTCGAAATTCATGCTACCTTTTCATCCATAGTCTCCCGCCCCTCCCCCACCTCCGGAATCTCAATTCCTACTCCAGTTCCCCCAAATCCCCCTCCTGTACTCCCTGTACTCAAGCGCACTATCATGTCGTCGGTCAACGCGGATCTCTGAGCTGGAGACCCTGAGGTCCGTCCTGCCTTCGGTCGCTGCGTGCTGTCGCTCAACAGTGGCATGGCGGCGCTTGACGACCAGTTTGCCGGCAAAGTGCTGATGGTAACCATCAATGGCGACCGGCCTCCCATCTCGCCGGATGAGCTTGTCAAAGCTCTTGGCATTGCGCACGGCATCCACATAAGTGACTTGCTCGTCGAAGTCTATCTGCCACCGGCTGATTTCTTCGTCAGGTTCCGGACAACTTTCGACTACAGTCGTGTGTTCGAATCTTCCCGGCGTTTGTTCTGCGATGGCGCGCTGGTGAGCTTTGATCGGTGGCACCCATGATGGGGCTCGGTACCCTCTGAGCTTGAGTTTTTAACAAAGCTTACCTTCCACGGCATGCCTCGACGTGCTTGGAACAGCGAGTCCATGAACGAGCTTATCAGTAACCTTAGAGGTGAGCTCGTAAGTATGTTTGTTCCTCCATACAGCTGGGCTCTGACGGTTATGGCATGGATGAAGAAGCCATCCACCATACCGAAGGTGATTGGTGTTGAGATACCGGTGCAGGAACCGGGGTTGTACTATTCATCGCCACCAAAGCCGTCGCAGACCACGTTAGGGATGTACCTGTATCGAGTGTTCGTGCATGTCGAAGAAGTGGTCAATCCATCAATCGAAGTCCTGCCGCCGCCGCTGGTGCCAGGGTCCGTCGACGACGTCCATTATAGGAGTCAACGTCAGGCTTTCCCCGTGTTGCTCGGAACGATGGATGGCATAGGGCCTACTCCATCGCGCGGCGGAGGCCACTGCTTCTTTGGGAGAAGAGGCAGGGCTGGCTGCCTGGATGTGCTCCAATTTGAGGTAACAACTGAATCTTGTCAGATACTAGTTAAATCCGAGCTATGGGTGTGAAGCACTGATATGCCAGTACATTTGATTGTGACCTGTTCTAATTTTGTACCTGAACTTTTTTTAGAAAGGGATGTACGTCAACTTAATGTGCTAGGAGAACTTATTGTGTTGTTTGTCTGTTTTCTTTGCACAACATTCAAGATATTTCCCCGTCATTGATAAAAACGATGAACCATTATGTACGACTTCGTTGGTTTCAACATAGCCCTTCCCATAGCGATCCACTGCTTCCATCCTGATTGTGCCGCCTGCATGAAATTTTTGTATGCAAGTTCAGTGTGCTATGATGTTCTATATGATTGTGTCAACTATATAAGTTTTTACTGAGCATCAACAATGCATATGGCTGAAAGATGTATTTACGAGCATCGGCCGATGGGTCTCTCTCTCTCTCACACACGCACACACACGCACACGCACAAATGGGACCCGTTGAATTATTTATTTGCTCGTGACAACTTTTAATTAGGTTCCACTGTAATCTAACTTTTTTCTTAAGTTATTAATTGAGCTCAGTGACTTCAAAAAGTTGTACAGAAGCCTTGTTTGGGCCTTTCCGGCGTCGCTGAATGTGGGTTGAGTAACCATGTTAGGTTGTACTGTACTACACAGGCCTTTTTTTCGCTATTTTTTTAATATTACATTTTTTTATTAATTTTCATAAATATTACGCTGGGTAATTTTTTTTTCAAAAATAATACACCGTCCGCCCGCTGCAGGCCGACTAGGCCTAGTCGGCCCACAGCAGGCCGATTGGATTCCAATCGGCCTACAGCTGGCCGACTGGCCCCTGTCGGCCCACTGTGGGCCGACTGGAGCTAATTGGCTCGTTGTGGGCTAATTGTTTTTGCAAAAGTGTTAATCATGTATTTAAAAAATATGTGTATTGTGACCTCCTCCGCTCGCTGTGGGCCCACTGTTGACTAAAAATATGTTTTAAAAAGTGTTAATCATGTATTTAAAAATTGTTAAATGTGTGTATAAAAAATGTTCCTTATCTATACAAATTTTTTTAATGTGTGTATAAAAAATAGCTTTTTTTTCAACATCAGCAATGCAACTGGGCCGACAGTTGTACACAATATCCGGGTCAACTTGTTATTCTCCGCCCCGCTAGGCTGTAAACTTTCGTAGGAGGTATGCATTAGGCTTAACAAGAAAATGGACTTTAAGAAATAATAAATGAGATGTAATTATAATAGCTGGACAATTACTATGCACCAAAGACGTAATTAGTTTGAAAAATATATTATTTTTGGAATTTGAAAATTTTAATTTCATTACTTGTTGCGTGCGCAAAATTTGGTGGATTTTAACATAATGCAACTTTATTTTGAAATTATATTTAACCTGACTAGAAATTTCGGATACAAATATTTCGGATCCCATCAAAATGTGGGAATTTTTTTGAATTCTGTTTTGAGCGGTTGTTTGAAATTACTAATCGTTGTCCTTGCTAGAAGTTGGGTTGTACTTTTAACAAACTGTAAATGGGCTGTAGTAAACTCCATTAGAATTAAAAAATGGGATGTACATTCTTACAAATCGCAAATGGGCTATATGTTCTCTGCCAAATCCAAGCTGTGGGCCTACTAAGTTGACGCGTACCAAGGGCTTTGTCAACTTAGTCAATATAAATGATTCTAGCTGCAGTGATCAAACGATGTCCATCCAACGGCCGTAGTGCTTCTTCAACCTCTGGTCTTCTTGCTCTAGCTGCCCAAAGCAGCGCCGGTCGTGTCGCGTGCTCCTGCCTCCCATGGCCAGCTGTGATGCCGCGGAGGCCTCACCGCCCCGTACTACTCCCACCGCTGGCCAGGCCATCCCTCTACTCACCCACTCCCCCTGTTATTCTACGGCGATGGCAGCCTCACACCGCAGCCGAACCCGTGAACCCTCGTACTCCTCTTCGCGCGAACTTCCACTTCTGCATCTTCCCCGGCTCCGCGTCGTCCCCTTCCTAGGCCTCGCCATCGTCCAGACCACCGCCCTGGTGCTCTCGGCGCGGCGTGGTCAACGTGGTCAACGATCGACTTCCATTGGAAGAGTACTGTACGTGGAGAGGCTGACAGCTGGGTCCATGGCAGCCGCAAGGAAGTGCCTCCTTATTATGCGCAAAATAATTATTCCTCCACCTGACAGCGGGGACCACCGGACGGGCCACCGAATTTTGCGAAAAAATGACTCGCCCCCTAACTGCTGGGACCCACGAGCTACATCTTCACACACTAGGAAGTGCGTCCGAAAAAAAACGATTCACCCCCCTGACTGCTGGGAACCACCAGGCCCCCGACTGCTGGGACCCACCAGCTACACCTTCGCACGCAAGGAAGTGCGTCCGGGCAAAAAAAAACGATTCTCCCCTTGACTGCTGGGACCCACCAGCTACATCTTTGCAGGCAAGGAAGTGCCTGACAGTCGGGACCCACCTGGTCGAAGCGTACGTAGCATTGTCATTCTGGTCACGATCGTGTACGTACATACTGGTCGATGTAGAGGCATGCACATGTCATAGTAGAGGCGCGCACGTAGCATGTACACGTACGTACAGCGGCCAGGGTGCAAGAAAGAAAATACGGCCACGTATGTGTACATACGGGCGGGGTCTCGAACGCCTACTCGCGCATACGTACGGCCAGGGCTCGTGTACATGGCTGGGTCGGAACAGAGAAACAACGTCGTCGTCGTGTTCATGGGGAGGCAATGGAATGCGCCGTGTTCATGGGGAGGCAACGGAATACGTCGTGTTCATCGGGAGGGCTTGGACGGAACAAGCGATGGAAACGAGGCCCGGCGTACCGCAGAACGAAGGAAACGACCTTGTGTTCGACCGGCCACGTTCGAAATGGGATCCTGTTCATCGGGAGGGGTCTAGCATACCGCAAAACGGAGGAAACAGACCTCCTACGGTCGAAACGGGGGTCCTGTTGATCGGGAGGGGTGTGGCGTACCGCAAAACGGACGAAACATACTTGTGTTGGAGCGCTACAGTCGAAACGGCGGTCCTGTTCATCGGGAGGGGTGTGGCGTACCGCAAAATGGGACTCCACGGGACACTGTTCATCTCCACCGTCGACCTCCTCCAGCCTCCATGGGCTCCTGTTCATCCAGCTTCCACGGGCTCCTGTTCATCCAGCCTCCACCGTGCGCTACTCCACCGGCTACTGTTCAACCACCCCTCCACCGTCTACTGTTCATCCAGCTCTCCACACCATGGGATCCTATTTAACCACCCCTCCACCGTCTACTGTTCATCCAGCCGTCCACACCATGGGGTCCTGTTCAACCACGCCTCCACCGTCTACTGTTCATCTAGCCCTCCACAGCACAGGGTCCTATTCATCCACCCCTCCACGGGCACCCCTCCACCGTCTACTGTTCATCCAGCCCTCCACCACACCACGGGGTCCTGTTCATCCAGAGGCAACGCCACCGCTCACTGTTCATCCAACCCCCCCACACCGCTCACTGTTCATCCCATCGATCGGCTTCAGTTAGCAGCAGTAGTGAAGGAATCCCTCGATCGGGTTCAGTTAATAGCTATCAATCGATCGCTCGGGTTCAGTAACGCGTAGCCTGCAGTGCAATCACTCGGGTTCAGTTAGAGCCCAACGCCTCGCTCGGGTTCAGTTAGAGCCAACGCCTCTCACGCACGCGCGTACGTGTACGAGAGAAACGTGCATCGCTCGGCCCCCGACCTCCCACCGTAACCGGGAACTCCCCGAAATTTTCCTCCCCCTCGCTTCCACCACGGTTTTTTCCGTCATGGACGGCCCAAAGAATGTCATGCAGCTGCGTCTCCGGCCCGCCCAGGACGAAAAGCCCATTTTTTGTCATGATTTTTTGTCATAGAAGTAGGAGCCCACCACATCTATGATGATACCGGGTTTTGTCACAATTATCGTCATAGAAGTGTCATATGTATGACAGAAAAAAATTTCGTTCGGCCCAAAATGTCATGGATGTGTCTTTTTTTGTAGTGAAGACATACCCAGGTTCAGTCGGAGAGATAACACCCCTAGTCCTGCCAGTGTAGTTTATATGTAACAGCACAGTGTCGCTCCTAGAGTTGTATGGAGGAAGAAGGAAGGCAGACCAAGGCTTAGGCTACCCCCTCTCCTAGTGTGTGGCTAGTCTGATCCATGTCTCGCTATGTGATCGCCCGTATGCATGAGAGCTCCTGGGGGTTTTATAGGGCAACCCCCAGGGGTACAAAGGTAATGTTACAAGGCCATGGGGCCGGGTTGTCATCATCCGGGTAGCCGGTGCTGGGACCCGCCGGGTGTCAGGGCTCGTCGGGTTCTCCGGGCGCAGGACCCGCGGGCCTAGGGGCACTGTTCGTCGTCTTGTCGATCATCGGGGAGTGCCCGAGGTGAGTTTGCTACAGTGGCGCTCCGTCAGGTCGCCGCTTGCTGGCGTCAGCGGTGACGACAGGTGCACTATAGCCACGCCAACCCTGGTCAGCGAGTAGGTGGGGCACTGTTGCCATGCCCCGGCTGACCAGAGGCATGGGAGGGGCACTGTTGCCTTGCTCATCTCTGAATGAAGACTCATCCCATCGTATGGCCAGGATGGAATGGGAGCTGACCCGCGGCTGGGTTGGGGAACACGCCAAAGGGGAGCTGGCTTGTTGGAGAAGTCTTGGTGTGCCTGGTTCAGCCGCCTTGCACCGGCCGTTGGGGCCGGGTTGAGGAGTTTGGCTGGGTCGAGGGACTTTGCCGGGTTGAGCAACCTGGCCAAGCATGAACCGGCTTGAGGGGCGTTGCTGGCCCCGTTGTTTTTGAAAAGGATCCGGGTTCCGTTGCCTGCCTGGGGTTCATCCCCTGACACTCCTACTAGATTGATACCTTGGTTCTCTAACTCAGGGAAATACTTATCTCTACTTTGCTGCATCACCGTTTCCTCTTCAAGGGAAAAACCAACACAAGCTCAAGAAGTAGCAGGAAAAATTTCTGGCGCCGTTGCCGGGGAGGTCTACATCAGGTCTACCAAGTACCCATCATAAACTCTCATATCTTGCATTACATTATTTGCCATTTGCCTCTCGTTTTACTCTCCCCCACTTTTAAAACGATTTTTAGAAAAACACAAAAAGATTTGCCTTTTTATTCACCCTTCTTCCGTTCGCCTTTTCATTTGCTTTTTGTTTGCTCGTGCGTTAGATCGCTTGTCTTGCTTTCATGGCTAGTCTTTCCATCATTGTTAGATCTCCCGAGAATGAGGTCCTTAATTTTAAGCAAATGGAGGGAGAAAATTTAAAGGATGCTTGGTATAGAATTTGCAATGCTCAGAATAGATCTACTCGAAAGCAATCTACTACCATTCTCCTTCGCAATTTTTATGTGGGCGTTACTCCTTGGAATAGATATATTTTAGATACCATTACCAGGGGAAATTTCTTCGGGATCCATACTTTTGATGCTTTTAATGCTATGATAGATTTGTTAGTCCCACCACCTCTTATGGTTAATGAAACTGTTTTAACCTTGGAACATGTGATGCAAAGGCTTGATATTATTGACAATAAAATTTCTACCGTAGAGTTGATTGAAAACTTGGATAATAAGATTCATAATCATATTACTCAATATGGATCTAAGGTAGGAGTTACTTTAAAGAATCTTAGGGAAAAGGAACACACAGTTAATAAAAAGATAGATCAAGATTCTACTAGAATTGGCAAACTAGAAGATATTATTACCAACTTGGGTTCTTCTTTTTCCTCCGTTAAAACTACTCAAAATTTTCCTCCTACTAAGGTTGCAAAGTTTATTTATGTTCCCAAGAATAAGGGCGAATCTTCTAGTAAAGGAAACAAAGATCTCAAAATGATAAGTGTTCACCCTAATCTTTTCGATAGAATTAAGGAACCAATTGCCACGAGCGAATTTCTTGATTTCTTGCCTATGAGTTTGATCATTGATAAAACCCAACAATATACTAAGGTTTATAAGTGTGGAATTGAAGATTTGCATACCAAAGATGACAATACCTAGATCTATTGCAATATGCCTAGCTAGGGGCGTTAAACAACATCGCTTGTTGGGAGGCAACCCAATTTTATTTTTGTTCTTACTTTTTTGGTTCCGTTTTTCAATAAATTTTTCATCTTGCCTCTGGTTAGATGTGTTTTTATGTTTTAATTAGTGTTTGTGCCAATAAGACCTTTGGGATGGCTTACGATGATAGTTGATTTGATCTTGCTAAAAACAGAAACTTTTGTGCCAAGAAAAATAATTTCATTTTTAACAGAAGTGTGATAAAATACTGATTATTTTTGAAGAAGATTAAGATAAAAATTTCCTCTGTTATACTGCTTTTTCAGAATTTTTGGAGTTACAAAAGTATTCGAGATTTACATATTGCTACAGAATGTTCTGTTTTTGACAAATTATGTTTTCTATGTGTTGTTTGCTTATTTTGATGAATCTATGGGTAGTATCGGGGGTATGAACCATGGAAAAGTTTGAATACATTAGATATTACACCAATATAAACAAATAATGAGTTCACAACAGTTCATTAAGTGGTGACTTATTTTCTTAGACTAACGGATCTCACGAGTATTGTGTTGAGTTTTGTGTTGTGAAGTTTTCAAGTTTTTGGTATATATTTCATGGACTATGGAATACGGAGTGGACAGAGCCTAATCTTGGGGATGCCCAAGGCACCCCAAGGTAATCTTCATGGACAACCAAGAGCCTAAGTTTGGGGATGCCCCGGAAGGCATCCCCTCTTTCGTCTTCGTCTATCGGTAAATTTACTTGATGCTATATTTTCATTCACCACATGATATGTGTTTTGCACAGAGCGTCTTGTATGATATGAGTCTTTGCTTTTTATTTTGACACAATCATCCTTGCTATACACACCTTTTGAGAGGGACATGCATGAATCGTGATTTATTAGAATACTCTATGTGCTTCACTTATATCTTTTGAGCTAGGCAATTTTGCTCTAGTGCTTCACTTATATCTTTTTAGAGCACGGCGGTGGCTTTATTTTATAGAAATTGTTGAACTCTCTTGCTTCACTTATATTATTTTGAGAGTCTCTCTAAACAGCATGGTAATTTTCTTTGGTTATGAATTTAGTCCTAATATGATGGACATCCAAGAGGGATATAATAAAAACTTTCATATAAAGTGCATTGAATACCATGTGAAGTTTGATTCCATATGATTGTTTTGAGATATGAAGATGGTAATATTAGAGTCATGCTAGTGAGTAATTATGGATTGGTTGAAATACATGTGTTAAAGTTTGTGATTCCCGTAGCATGCATGTATAGTGAACCGTTATGTGATGAAGTCGGAGCATGATTTATTTATTGACTGTCTTCCTTATGAGTGGCAGTCGGGGACGAGCGATGGTATTTTCCTACCAATCTATAACCCTAGGAGCATGCATCTATTCATTCATTTTGATAACCAATAATTTTTTGCAATAAGTATGTGAGTTCTATATGACTAATGTTCAGTCCATGGCTTATAGGCACTCTCACCCTTCCACCATTGCTAGCATCTCTAGTACCGCACAACTTTCGCCGGTACCATACACCCACCATATACCTTCCTCAAAACAGCCACCATACCTACCTATTATGGCATTTCCATAGCCATTCCGAGATATATTGCCATGCAACTTTCCACAGTTTCGTTTATTATGACACGCTTCATCATTGTCATATTGCTTTGCATGATCATGTAGTTGGCATCGTATTTGTGGCAAAGCCACCTTTCATATTTTTAACACATGTCACTCTTGATTCATTGCACATCCCGAT
Organism: Triticum aestivum; assembly: GCF_018294505.1. Taxonomy (NCBI): domain Eukaryota; kingdom Viridiplantae; phylum Streptophyta; class Magnoliopsida; order Poales; family Poaceae; genus Triticum; species Triticum aestivum. The sequence continues at coordinate 193,872,174 of NC_057800.1, read as the reverse complement.
ACACCGCCAGATGCATTAATAGAGTCATATTTTTGTTCTAGAATCGAGTTTTAATTCTTGAGTTGTAAGTAAATAGAAGTGTGATGATCTTCATTATTAGAGCATTGTCCCATGTGAGGAAAGGATGAAGGAAGCTATGATTCCCTCACAAGTTGCGATGAGTCTCCGGACTTTACAAAAAATAAAAGAGGCCAAAGAAGCCCACAAAAAAGGGAGGCCAAAGAAGCCCATCAAAAAAAGAGAGAAAAGAGAGAAGGGGCAATGTTACTATCCTTTTTCTACACTTGTGCTTCAAAGTAGCACCATGATCTTCATGATAGAGAGTCTCCTATGTTTGCACTTTCATATACTAGTGGGAATTTTCCATTATAGAACTTGGCTTGTATATTCCAATGATGGGCTTCCTCAAACTGTCCTAGTTCTTCGTGAGCAAGAAAGTTGGATGCACACTCACTTAGTTTCTTTTTGAGCTTTCATACACTTATTGCTCTTGTGCACCTGTTGCATGGAAATCGCAACTCACTCACATTGGTATCTATTGATGGGCATCTACATAGCCTGTTGATAAGCCTAGTTGATCTGAGACCATCTCCTTCTTTTTGTCTTCTCCAGAACCACCATATTCTATTCCACTTATAGTGCTATACCCATGGCTCATGCTCATGTATTGCGTGAAAGTTGAAAAGTTTGAGAACATCAAAAGTAAGAAACAATTGCTTGGCTAGTCATTGGAGCTGTGCATGATTTAATATTTTGTGTGATTAAGATGGGGCATAACCAGACTATATGATTTTGTAGGGATAACTTTCTTTGGCCATGTTATTTTGAGAAGACATGATTGCTTTATTAGTATGCTTGAAGTATTATTGTTTTTATGTCAATATTAAACTTTTCTTTTGAATCTTATGGATCTGAATATTCATGCCACAATAAAGAAAAATACATGGATAAATATGTTAGGTAGCGTTCCACATCAAAAATTCTGCTTTTATAATTTACCTACTCGAGGACGAGCAGGAATTAAGCTTGGGGATGCTTGATACGTCTCCAACGTATCTATAATTTTTGATTGTTCCATGCTATTATATTATCTGTTTTGGATGTTTTATATGCATTATTATGCTATTTTTTATTATTTTGGACTAACTTATTAACCTAGAGCGGAGTGCCAGTTTCTGTTTTTTCTTGTTTTTGAGTTTCATAGAAAAGGAATATCAAATGGAATAAAACTTTGCGATGACTTCTCTTGGACTAGAAGACACCCATGGGACTTGGAGTCCTAGATAGAAGAGCCGCGAGGCGGTGACAAAGGTGGAGGGCACGCCCCCTACCTTGCGGGCCCCTCGGGACTCATCTGACCTAGCCCTTTGTCCTATATATTCACATATATTCCAAAACCCTTCAGGGGAGGCACAAAACCACTTTTCCACCACCGCAACCGTCTGTACCCGTGAGATCACATCTTGGGGCCTTTTCTGGCAATCCGCCGGAGGGGGATTCGATCACGGAGGGCTTGTACATCAACCCTATTGCCCTTTCGATGAAGCATGAGTAGTTTACGTCATACCTATGCGTCCATAGCTATTAGCTAGATGGCTTCTTCTCTCTTTTTGATTCTCAATACCATGTTCTCCTTGATGTTCTTGGATATCTATCCGATGTAATCTTCTTTTGCGGTGTTTTTGTCGAGATCCGATGAATTGTGGATTTATGATCAAATTATCTATGAGTGTTATTTGAATCTTCTCTGAATTCTTATATGCATGATTTGATATCTTTGTATTTCTCTTCGAACTATCGATTTGGTTTGGCCAACAAGATTGGTTTCTCTTGCAATAGGAGAGGTCCTTAGTTTTGGGTTCAATCCTGCGGTGTCCTCACCCAGTGACAAAGTAGCGGTAGCGAGGCACATATTGTATTATTGCCATCAAGGATAAAAAGATGGGGTTTTCATCATATTTCTTGAGTTTATCCCTACATCATGTCATCTTACTTATTGTGTTACTCTGTTCTTGAACTTAATACTCTAGATGTAGGCAGGAGTCGGTTGATGTGTGGAGTAATAGCAGTAGATGCAGGCAGGAGTCGGTCTACTTGACACAGACGTGATGCCTATATGCATAATCATTTCCTTGGATATCGTCACAAGTTTGCGCTTTTCTATAAATTGCTCGACAGTAATTCTTTCACCCACCGTATTATTTGCCTTCATGAGAGAATCCTCTTGTGAAACCTATGGCCCCTTGGTCTATTTTGATCATATTAGTTTTTGATCTACTATTCTGCAATCTTGTATTTTCAGATCTATAAACCAAAAAACCCAAAAATATTTTATCTTTTGTTTAGTTTTATCTATCTCTATCAGATCTCACCTTTGTAATTGACCATGAAGGTATTGACAACCCCTTTATCGTGTTGGGTGCGAGTGTTTGATTGTTTGTGTAGGTGCATAGATTGGGGACTTACTTGTACCTCCTACTGGATTGATACCTTGGTTCTCGACTTTGTTGCATCACCCTTTCCTCTTCAAGGGAAAAACCAACGCAAGCTCAAGAAGTAGCACTATGCAAGGAGGTAAAAGATGTCGTACGGCGACGACTCGTATGCACTGGAGATGGACAACACGTCAGTGCAGGGTGTCACTATAAGTGCATCTAGTGCCACCCCTAGTTGGTTTTGGAGTATTGACGACAAACTTTGTTGAGGGACTAATGTACTTGTGAGAATTGCAGGATAACACAAGTAGTAGTCCCTCATTGATTCGGTTTACCTACCAGAGATGACCCCTAAAAATGTGTGAAGACATCGCATGAAGACTATGGATTGCGAAGACATAGTTGTTTTGTAGTTTCCTTTTCTTCTTTGTTGAGTCATAGGAACCACCGTACTGTTAAGTGGGGTCCAAGTGAACAAAGTCAGAGTGACTGAAGTGATGCTCAACCAAATCCTATGTCTTCGAGCGAAGACAATGAGAGCAAATCTTATCCAGAGCTGGATAAGTCAGCTTTACTTGTAGCCCAAGTCAAGCTATCACGTGTGTTTTAAATCTGACCGTTGGACACGTGTCAGTTCCTTAGTGACCCTGGGCCATTTCGCACAAATCAGGTCGGCTTGCCTCCTGGCTATAAATAGCCCACCCCCTACACCATAAATTGGTGGCTGCTCAGAGTTAGTGCACGGCTTTTGTTGTTTGAGAGCAACCCACCTCCGAAGCTTTTGAGAGAGAAATCCTTGCGAGGACAAAGCCCTAAACACCCAGAGCCAAAGAGTGTTAGGCATCACTGATGTCTTTCTGTCTGCGTGATCTGAAGGCTTGTTACACTTGAGGATTGTGAATCCTCCAGCCGGTTAGGCATCGTGTTCTGAGCATCCAAGAGTCATTGTGGATCGCCGGTGAACAAAGTCTGTGAAGGTTTAGAAGTCTCCCGTGAAGACTTACCAGAGTGATTGGGCGAGGAGTGTGTGCCCTTAGCTCAAGGGGAATAAGGTGAAGACGCGGTCTTATGAGTTGAATCTCAGCCTCCCTAACCAGACGTACAGTTGTCACAGCAACTGGAACTGGTCCAACAAATCAGTGTCCTCACCAAGCAACTGGTTCTATCCTTTACCTCTCTTTACTTACTGTTTATCTTCATGAAGTAATTGCATGCTTGCGTGATCTGATTGACTTCACTGTGTGAAGACTGTTGTTGTTTGGCTTCATACTATCTTCCATCCTGATCCATTCTACCTAGCTGCTGATAGTCTTCGTGCTTTCACTTTATTGCTTACTTGACTATGGCTTGTCTAGTGTAGTCTACCTTCCATTGCATATCAATAGGTTCATTTCTACTAGTTGGCTTCAAAGCCCCTGTGCTTTGAAGACTTTCATAAAAATCGCCTATTCACCCCCTCTAGTCGATAACTAGCACTTTCAATTGGTATCAGAGCAAGGCACTCCCTTGTTCTGTGCGATTCGGTTTAACCACCTGGAGTTTTAGCTATGTCGACTGTAGGGATAATCAAAGTGTCTGCTGCGTGCCCTGTCTTCAATGGCACTGATTACCCCCACTGAAGAATAAGATGCGCATGCATCTTGAAGCCATTGATGTCGACCTCTGGTATGTTGTGAAGAACGGCATTTCAAAGGCTGGTGAAGGTGTCACCCCTGCTGATGTTAAGAATTTCATTCAACTGGATTCTACTGCCAAGAACATCATCTGTGGTCATCTGACCAAAGGACAATATGGTCTTTGAGTGCTCTGGAAACTGCGAAGCTAGTATGGGACTGGCTCTCCAAGGTCAACGAAGGCGTCTCAACCCAGAGAGACTCAAGGATTAGTGTTCTTCGGAACCTCTTCAACCTCTTCAAGAGAAATGACAATGATAATGTTCAGCTAACGTTTGATTGCCTCACCGACATCACAAATGAGCTTCATGCACTCGGCGCCACTGAGATCACCAAGCATGAAATCATCAAGACACTCTTGAGATCACTCGACAACTCATTTGACACCCTGGCCCTGATGATTCAAGAATGCCCTGACTTCAAGACTCTCGATCCATTTGACATACTTGAGAGGTTAAACACACATGACTTCCAGTTATCTAAGAAAAGAGATATCTATGGTCCCAACTCTGGCCGAACTCGTGCTTTGAAGGCAAAGGTTGTTTCCTCATCTGAAGAAGAATCTGACTGCAGTTCTGAGGATCCTAAAGACATTGGGATGGAACTTGCCATGCTAGTGAAGAAGTTCCAGAGGTTCACCAAGAAGAAAGGCTCCAGACAGTCTTCAAGATCCAGCTCAAGAAATGATGAAGCTTCCTCTCATGACTACAAGAAGAGAACGTGCCACAAGTGCAAGAAACTTGGTCACTACATCTCTGAATGACCTCAATGGGACAATGAGAACAACAAGAATAAGAAGAGCAAGGAATATGATTATGATGACAAGAGGAAGAAGAAATCATCAATGTCTTCTTCCAACTCTTCGTCGAAGTCTTCATCACACAAGAACAACTCATTCAGCAAGGCTCGTGCATTTGTTGGCAAGGAGATGGATTCAGTGGAGGAGTCTGCATCTGAGGAGGTGGAGATAGAGTCTGAAGAGGAATCTGATTCACGCGTGGCAAGCCTAAACCGAGCTACAAAACACTTGCTAAAATTGCAACACAACAACAGAATGCTATGGAACATATTCAAAAATTGCTAGACAAAAGCGATGACCTGTTGGACGCGGAAATGACCCGATCTTAGTCCTTAATAGAAGACATTAAAAATCTTCATGTTAAGTACGAGGAACTTGAAAGTCATCATGAAATACTCTCAACAACTCATGAAAAGCTTTCCTACGATTATCTTCAAAGGAAGCAAGAACTTGAGAACTTGAGAGCGGCTCATGAAGATCTTCAAAAAGAGAATGAGTCACTCCACGCTCAACAGATCAGGTCCACTTAGGAAGTATTTGAACCACCATGTCTAAATTGCCTTGAGTGTGATAATGCTACTTCTGTTGCTGGATGTTCTACTGCTACTACTGTTACAATATCTTCAACTGTTGATGTGGTAACTAACCCCTCTGCTGAGGATACCACTACTATTGCTGATGAGAATGCCAGGTTGAAGACATTGGTTGAGACAGGAATGTACAAAAGTCTCAAAGGCCATCAGACACTATGTGATGTCCTCAAGAAATAGATTCTGAACCGAAACCCTAGGAAAGAGGGTGTTGGGTTCGAGAGGAAAATGAATGTTGATGGTTCTCACTGAAAACCTGAGCAGTACCCCAAAACCACATGGGTTGCTGCAAAGGGACCTTCAGTGGATCAATCTACCTTATCTGGCTTCACTTGTGCTAACCCGATTATCATTGATGAATCCTTTGATGCAAACTATAAACTATTTAAGAATCAGAATGGTGAAGTGTTTGCTAGGTATATTGGTACTAAGTGCGGGAATGGACCACCTTTGAAGAAGATCTAGGTGCCCAAGAGTTGTCTTAAAAATATTCAGGTGAATGTCATCATGACACCACCTCGGAAGAAGACAAACCCCAGACCAAAGGCTTCATATGGTCCAAAGTCTTGATACAGACAGAGGACTCACCAAAGTCACCCTAACACTAATGTTTTGCAGGGAAACCATACTCAGGCCTATGAATATGAGTGTGTTTCATCAAACCGCCATGCTCATAAGACCAAGAACTATTCTGCCTATTCTTATGAGTATTATTCACCTCCTGCAAGACTCTTTGCTAGGGCTCCAAATCCAAAGTTCTCAGATGCTGCACATAGAGTCATTGCTTCGAAGCCACCCATGAAAATGTGGGTGGTTAAGAAAACTTAACTCTCTTTTGCAGGGAAGGGTCTCCAGCCAGAAATCAAAGGCGTCAGATGCTATTGCTGGGGACCTAAAACATCTTGTGGGGCGCAAGATAAAATGCCCAAATGGTCTTATTATGTATTTTTTCCTGAATCGCTTGCCAATCATCCTATCCGTCCTAACCTGGATCTGAGCTTTCATAATCCACTCGTTCGCCAAATGTTTATGCTTCACAATACCCTTGGTGAAGCCTATCCCCCTAACTGCACTGTAGGGTATGACACCAAAGGCTTCGGAATGGATTATGGATAGTGGATGCACTAACCACATGACTGGTGATCAAAGTCTTCTCATGGACTCAACCTTACGTCCATCTGACAAGAGTCACATCACATTTGCTTACACTGGTAAAAGCAAGGTATTGGGTCTAGGTAGAGTTGCGATCTCAAAGGATCAGCACATGGATAAAGTGATGCTTGTTGAATCCCTTAGTTTCAACTTAATGTCTGTCTCAATGCTTTGTGACTTGAACATGATTGTGATATTTGGAAAATACTGTTGCCTTGTTCTAATGGAATCTGACAAGTCTCCAGTCTTTGAAGGGTAAAGAAAAGATGACCTGTACATGGTAGATTTCTCAGCAGGACCACAGTTGGCCGTATGTCTTCTAGAAAAAGCTTCAGAGTGCTGGCTCTGGCATCAGAGGCTAGGGCATGCTGGCATGAGGAACTTGACTCTCGCAAAGAAGAAGCATGTCGTAGGCATCAAGGGCGTCAAGTTCAAAAAGGATCATCTGTGTGGTGCCTGCGAAGCTGGGAAGATGACTAGGGCCAAGCATCGCTCGAAGACAATCATGACGACATCATGTCCATTCGAGCTTCTTCACATGGACCTATTCGGCCCTACTCATTACTCCACTTTTACTACCACTACCTGTCTCTATGGTTTTGTTATTGTTGATGATTACTCTAGATATACCTGGCTGCATATAATTCTCTACAAGACTGAAGTGCAGGATGTCTTCAGACGATTTGCCAATCGTGCCATGACGAACTATGGCATCAAGATCAAGCACATGAGAAGTGACAACGGCACAAAGTTCAAGAACATCAGCCTCGACACCTATCTTGATACATTGGGCATCACTCATGAGTTCTCTGCTCCATACACACCTCAGCAGAATGGCATCATGGAGCGCAAGAATAGGACACTCATTGAGACGGCTTAGACGATGCTTGATGAGTATGTTGGCATTCTGGGAACAGGGGTCCCTAGACTTGCCTGCCTACGGCCCGCAGCGTGGCTCCACCAGTGGCCCCGTATGGCCCAACCTCACGAGCAAACATTCAAGACCCTCGCGAGGGGCCAAGCCTCACAAGGCGGGCGACGCGATACCTCCTCAGGGGCGTCCTCACCAGGCTGGCTCGCGAGGGGCGGAGATATCAAGGCGAGGGGGATCTCCTGAGGTTCCTATGACGGAAGCCATCACGACTAGAACCAGGCGGGTGCCAGGCGGGCACCAGCGCGCGCAGTGTCCTCGTTTCCTCTTTGGTGCTCAAGGGGCAAGCGCAGGCGAGGAGTCCCGAGGCATCAGGCAAAGGTTTCCATATCGGTGCAACAAGACCAAGACCAGCAGGATGGCAAGATGGAGGTCACCATGGAGCCCAAGATGGCGTCACCACCAGAGCCTTTGGTAGGCGAAGACCACTTTTGTCAGGATAACTTGTACTAGTTGTCTCCCTTCGAATTTGGCCGTTATGGAATCCCTTCCCGCTCAATATTTTGGAAGAGGACTAGGGCCTCTATAAATATGACTAGCCACCACCAGGGAGAGGGGATTCCGATCTTGAACCACACAACCACGCCAAGTACAAGAACACCTCTCCTTGCGAGGCTGTTCTTCCCTTGTAACTATTCATCCTCAACCCAAGAGGTATTCCACCACACCACACTGGAGTAGGGTATTACACCACAACTGTGGCCCAAACCAGTATAAATCTTGTGTCTCGTGTTCTTTGGGTTCGTCGAGCTATGCCGTGAGATCGTAGAGTGCGTGAGCTAGAGAGGGGGAGAGATCTTCGTGCACACCCCAGTGTTCGAACCTCTAGGGTTTTGCCGAAACCCGAAATCCGACATTTGGCGTGTGATACGTCCATTTTGCATCATGCTTTTATATCGATATTTATTGCATTATGGGCCGTTATTTTACATTAAGTCACAATGCTTATGGCTATTCTCTCTTATTTTACAAGGTTTACATAAGGAGGGAGAATGCCGGCAGCTGGAATTCTGGGCTGGAAAAGGAGCAAATATTAGAGACCTATTCTGCACAACTCCAAAAGTCCCGAAACTCCACGGAATACCTTATAATAAATAATGAAAAATCCTCACCAAAGATGAAGACCAGGGGGCCCACACCCTTTCCACGAGGGTGGGGGGCGCCCCCCCATAGGGCGTGCCCCCTACCTCGTGGGCCCCCTGGTGGCTCTCCGATGACCATCTTCTCCTATATGAAGTCTTTCGTCGAGAAAAAATAGGAAGCAACCTTTCGGGAGGAAACTCTGCCGCCACGAGGCGGAACCTTGGCAGAACCAATCTAGGGTTCCGGCAGAGCTGTTCTGCCGGGGAAACTTCCCTCCCGGAGGGGGAAATCATCGCCATCGTCATCACCAACGCTCCTCTCATCGGGAGAGGGAAATCTCCATCAATATCTTCATTAGCACCATCTCATCTCAAAACCCTAGTTCATCTCTTGTATCCAATTCTTGTCTCCAAGTCCGGGATTGGTGTTAGTAGGTTGCTAGTAGTGTTAATTACCTCTTGTAGTTGATGCTAGTTTGTTTAATTGGTGGAAGATCATATGTTCAGATCCTTTATGCATATTATTACCCCTCTGAGTATGAACATGAATATGCTTTGTGAGTAGTTACGTTTGTTCCTGACGACAAGGAGAAGTCTTGCTATTACTAGTCATGCACATTTGGTATTCGTTCAATATTTTGATGAGATGCATGTTGTCTAGCCTCTAGTGGTGAACGTCGACTACATAACACTTCACCATTATTTGGGCCTAGAGGAAGGCATTGGGAAGTAATGAGTACATGATGGGTTGCTAGAGTGACAAAAGCTTAAACCCTAGTTTATGCGTTGCTTCGTAAGGGGCTGATTTGGATCCATATGTTTCATGCTATGGTTAGGTTTACCTTAATACTTTTGTTATAGTTGCGGATGCTTGCAATAGAGGTTAATCATAAGTGGGATGCTTTTTCAAGTAAGAACAACACCCAAGCACCGGTCCGCCCACATGTCAAATTATCAAAGTACCGAACGCGAATCATATGAACGTGATGAAAACTAGCTTGACGATATTCCCATGTGTCCTCGGGAGCGCTTTTCCTTATATAAGAGTTTGTCCAGGCTTGTCCTTTGCTACAAAAAGGATTGGGCCACCTTGCTGCACTTTATTTACTCTTGTTACTTGTTGCTCGTTACAAATTATCTTATCACAAAACTATCTGTTACCACTTATTTCAGTACTTGCAGAGAATACCTTGCTGAAAACCGCTTATCATTTCCTTCTGCTCCTCGTTGGGTTCGACACTCTTGCTTATCGAAAGGACTACGATAGATCCCCTATACTTGTGGTTCATCAAGACTCTTTTCTGGCACCGTTGCCGGGGAGTGAAGCGCCTTTGGTAGGTGGAATTTGGTAAGGAAAAATTTATATAGTGTGCTGAAATTTACTATCACTTGTTACTATGGAAAGTAATCCTCTGAGGGGCTTGTTCGGAGTATCTTCGCCCCGACCATTAGAGCAAAGAGTTGCTCCTCAACCTACTGAACCTATTGAAAATGAAATTCCTTATGAGTATCCTTCGAGTATGATAGAAAAACTGCTAGCTAATCCTTTTACAGGAGATGGAACAAAGCATCCTGATGAACACCTAATATATGTGGATGAAGTTTGTGGATTATTTAAGCTTGCAGGTATACCCGATGATGTTGCTAAGAAGAAGGTCTTCCCTTTATCTTTGAAGGGAGGCGCATTGACATGGTATAGGCTATGTGATGATACGAGATCATGGAACTATAGAAGATTGAAATTGGAATTTCATCAAAAGTATTACCCTATGTATCTTGTTCATCGTGACCGCAATTATATATATAATTTTTGGCCTCGCGAAGGAGAAGGCATCGCTCAATCTCGGGGGAGGCTTAAATCAATGTTATATTCATGCCCCAATCATGGGCTCCCAAGAGAAACAATTCTTCAAAAATTTTATGCTCAGCTTTCTGAAAACAATCGCACCATGCTCGATACTTCTTGTGCTGGCTCTTTTATGATGAAGACTATTGGATTTAGATGGGATTTATTGGATAGAATTAAACGCAACTCTGAAGATTGGGACCTCGACAATGGTAAGGAGTCAGGTATGACACCTAAGTTTGATTGTGTTAAATCTTTTATGGACACCGATATTTTCCGTAAGTTTAGCACTAAATATGGACTTGACTCTGAGATAGTAGCTTTTTTCTGTGAATCTTTTGCTACTTATGTTGATCTCCCTAAGGAGAAGTGGTTTAAATATCATCCTCCCATAGAAGTAAAAGTAGCTGCACCTATTAAAGTTGAAGAAAAGACTGTCACTTATAATGATCCTATTGTTCCTACTTGTTATGTTGAGAAACCACCTTTCCCTGTTAGGATAAAGGATCATGCTAAAGCTTCAACTATGGTTCGTAAAAGAAATATTAAAACATATACACCTATTAAGAAAGTTAAAGTAGAACTTAATATTGCTATTGTTAAAGATCTCTTGTCTGATAATATAGATGGGCATGTTATTTACTTCTGTAATGAAACTGCTAGAATTGCTAAACCCCGTGATACAGATAAACCTAGACCTGTGGTAGGCATGCCTGTTATTTCTGTTAAAATAGGAGATCATTGTTATCATGGCTTATGTGATATGGGTGCTAGTGCTAGTGCAATACCTATTGACTTATACAAAGAAATTATGCATGACATTGCACCTGTTGAGTTATAAGAAATTGATGTCACTATTAAACTTGCTAATAGAGATACTATTTCACCAATGGGAATTGTTAGAGATGTTGAAGTCTTGTGTGGGAAAACTAAATATCCTGCTGATTTTCTTGTTCTTGGTTCCCCACAAGATAGCTTTTGTCCCATTATATTTGGTAGACCCTTCTTAAATACTGTTAATGCTACCATAGATTGCACAAGGGATGTTGTTACTGTCGGCTTAGATGATATGACTCATGAGTTTAATTTCTCTAAATTTAGTAGAAAACACCTAGAACAAGAATTGCCTAGTAAGGATGAAATTATTGGTCTTGCTTCTATTGCCGTACCTCCTAGTGATCCTTTAGAACAATATTTGCTAGACCTTGAGAATGATATGTTTATGAATGAAAGAAGGGAAATAGATGAAGTATTCTTTAAACAGGAACCTATTCTGAAACACAATTTTCTTGCTGAAATCTTAGGGGATCCCCCTCCACCTAAGGGTGATCCCGTGTTTGAGCTTAAACCATTGCCTGATAATCTTAAATATGCTTATCTTGATGAAAATAAGATATATCCTATTATTATTAGTGCTAACCTTTCAGAGCATGAAGAAGAAAGATTATTGAAAACTCTGAAGAAGCACCGTGCTGCTATTGGATATACTCTTGATGATCTTAAGGGCATTAATCCCACTCTATGTCAACATAAAATAAATTTGGAAGCAGATGCCAAACCAGTTCGTGATCCTCAACGACGTATGAATCCTAAAATGAAAGAAGTGGTAAGAAAAGAAATACTAAAGCTTCTGGAGGCAGGTATAATTTATCCCGTTGCTGATAGTCAGTGGGTAAGTCCTGTTCATTGTGTCCCTAAGAAGGGAGGTATTACTGTTGTTCCTAATGATAAAGATGAATTGATTCCACAAAGAATTATTACAGGTTATAGGATGGTAATTGATTTCCGCAAATTAAATAAGGCTACTAAGAAAGATCATTACCCCTTCCCTTTTATCGATCAAATGCTAGAAAGATTATGCAAACATAAACATTACTGCTTTCTAGATGATTATTCTGGTTTCTCTCAAATACCTGTGTCGGCTAAAGATCAATCAAAGACTACTTTTACATGCCCTTTTGGTACTTTTGCTTATAGACGTATGCCTTTTGGTTTATGTAATGCACCTGCTACCTTTCAAAGATGCATGATGGCTATATTCTCTGACTTTTATGAAAAGATTTGTGAGGTTTTCATGGTCGACTATTCCGTCTATGGATCTTCTTTTGATGATTGATTGAGCAATCTTGATCGAGTTTTGCAGAGATGTGAAGAAACTAATCTTGTCTTGAATTGGGAAAAGTGTCACTTTATGGTTAATGAGGGTATTGTCTTGGGGCATAAAGTTTTTGAAAGAGGTATTGAAGTTGATAAAGCCAAGGTTGATGCTATTGAAAAGATGCCATGTCCCAAGGACATCAAAGGTATAAGAAGTTTCCTTGGTCATGCCGGATTTTATAGGAGGTTCATTAAGGACTTCTAAAAAATTTCTCGGCCTCTGACTAATTTATTACAAAAATATATACCATTTGTCTTTGATGATGATTGTATAGAAGCATTTGAAATACTTAAGAATGCATTAGTCTCTGCACCTATTCTTCAGCCACCTGATTGGAATTTACCCTTTGAAATTATGTGTGATGCTAGCGATTATGCTGTAGGTGCTGTTCTAGGGCAAAGAGTTGACAAGAAATTAAATGTTATCCATTATGCTAGTAAGACTCTAGACAATGCTCAAAGAAATTATGCTACTACTGAAAAAGAACTTTTAGCAGTTATATTTGCTTGTGATAAGTTCAGACCTTATATTGTTGATTCTAAAGTAACTATCCACACTGATCATGCTGCTATTAAATATCTTATGTAGAAGAAAGATGCTAAACCTAGACTTATTAGATGGGTTCTCTTTCTACAAGAATTTGATTTGCATATTGTTGATAGAAAAGGAGCTGAGAACCCCGTTGCAGACAACTTATCTAGGTTAGAGAATGTTCTTGATGACCCACTACCTATTGATGATAGCTTTCCCGATGAACAATTAAATGTCATAAGTACTTCTCGTAGTACCCCTTGGTATGCTGATTATGCTAATTGCATAGTTGCTAAATTTATACCACCTAGCTTCACATACCAACAAAAGAAAAAGTTCTTCTATGATTTGAGACATTACTTTTGGGATGACCCACATCTTTATAAAGAAGGAGTAGATGGTGTTATTAGACATTGTGTACCTGAGCATGAACAGGAACATATCCTACGCAAGTGCCACTCGGAAACTTATGGAGGACACCACGCGGGAGATAGAACTGCACATAAGGTATTGCAATCCGGTTTTTATTGGCCTCCTCTCTTCAAGGATGCCCGTAAGTTTGTCCTATCTTGTGATGAATGTTAAAGAATTGGTAATATTAGTAGACATCAAGAAATGCCTACGAATTATTCACTTGTTATTAAACCATTTGATGTTTGGGGCTTTGATTATATGGGACCTTTTCCTGCCTCTAATGGATATACACATATTTTAGTTGATGTTGATTACGTTACTAAGTGGGTAGAAGCTATTCCAACTAGTAGTGCTGATCATAACACTTCTATTAAAATGCTTAAAGAAGTTATTTTTCCGAGGTTTGGAGTCCCTAGATATTTAATGACTGATGGTGGTTCACATTTTATTCATGGTGCTTTCCGTAAAATGCTTCCTAAATATGACGTCAATCATAGAATTGCATCTCCGTATCACCCACACTCTAGTGGTCAAGTAGAATTGAGTAATAGAGAACTCAAATTAATTTTGCAAAAAGATTGTCAATAGGTCTAGAAAGAATTGGTCCAAGAAACTTGATGATGCATTATGGGCCTATAGAACTGCATATAAAAATCCTATGGGTATGTCTCCGTATAAAATGGTATATGGAAAAACATGTCACATACCTCTCGAACTAGAACATAAGGCATATTGGGCTATTAAAGAGCTCAATTATGATTTCAAACTTGCTGGTGAAAAGAGGTTATTTGATATTAGCTCACTTGATGAATGGAGAAACCAAGCTTATGAAAATGCCAAGTTGTTTAAAGAAAAGGTTAAAAGATGGCATGACAAAAGGATACAAAAGCGTGAGTTTAATGTAGGTGATTATGTATTGCTATACAACTCTCGTTTAAGATTTTTTGCAGGAAAACTTCTCTCTAAATGGGAAGGCCCCTATGTTATCGAGGAGGTCTATCGTTCCGGTGCCATAAAAATCAACAACTTCGAAGGCACAAATCCGAAGGTGGTAAACGGTCAGAGAATTAAACATTATATCTCAGGTAATCCCATAAATGTTGAAACCAATATTATTGAAACCGTAACCCCGGAGGAATACATAAGGGACACCTTCCAGAACGTTTCAGACTCCGAAAAGGAATAGGTATGTTGTACGGTAAGTAAACCGACTCCAAAACAATTTTTAAGTCAATATTTCTCCGTTTTGGAATATTTAGAAAAATAGAAAATTAAGTAGCAGTTCGGGAAGGACACGAGGGCCCCACGAGTGTGGAGGGCACGCCCTACCCCCTGGGCGCGCCCCCTACCTCGTGAGAACCTCATGTGCCTTCCGAACTCCGTTTTCTTGCACGATACGTATTTTGGTCGATAAAAATTCATTATATATTCTCCCGAAGGTTTTGACTCCCGTATCACGCAAATATTCTTTGTTCTTGTTTTGAGCTATTTTTCTGACAGATCTAGATTATCATGATGTCCCGAAGTGCTTCCAAGGACAAGTTCTTCGAGAAGGTCATCAACCCTTACCTCGTGGAGGTGCTGCGACACCCTCAAACCATTGAGATGCGTGATGGGTTGCTGCACATCCGCGATGCTGAGGGACCAAAGGGAACTGGAAGCGTGGAGATGAGGCTCGAAGCAATGGAGCAACAAGTTTTCAAGTGCCAGGGGATGGTGGAGCGTGGAATCAACGCTAGCCACATGATGCTCGCGGAGTTCACTAACAACTACAAGCCGGATGCCAAGAACACCGAGGAGGCCATCTTCAAGCTACATGAGAAGATCGACCACCTCCAAGCCCAAATCTATGACCTGCAAAACCAAAACTGTGAGTACGAATATAGATTCAAAAGAATGAGTTTGGCTGCAGATTCGAGGATTCCGGAGACTCGATCATCCTTCTATGATGGTGAACATATGCCTTGCAAGATGGATGACAAGCCCGCATCATCAACAACACCTCCACCTTCTTCACCAACCAAGGAGATATAGTCACATGGGTATGGGCACTCCCCTTGGCAACCGCCAAGCTTGGGGGAGGTGCCCCAGTATCGTATCACAATCACAACTCCTATCTTTACCGTTTTCCTTAGTTCGATCCTATTAGTAGTATTTTGATCTAGTAGAATAAAGTTTATGGCATGATCTAGGTTTGAGTTTGGCTTTATTATCCTTCTATGTAATCGAGTCCTAGAGCTATATAATAAAGATTAGTGATTGAGTCAAGGGCTTGCTTATTTTTGCCATGATCCCAAATAAAAGAAAAGAAAAGAAAAAAATAAGAAGAAACAAAAGTTCATATTGATCTTATTGCTAGTAATGACTTCACATAGAAAGAGTGTGATGATTAAAAGTTGTTGGGAGTTGGCAGACATAGCTTTGGTCACCGTTGCAATTAATAGGAAGTAATAAGGAAAGAGAGGTTTCACATATAAATATACTATCATTGACATCTTTTATGATTGGGAGCACTCATCAAAATATGACATGCTAAAGAGTTGATGTTGGACAAGGAAGACAAAGTAATGGGTTATGTTTTCTTATATCTGAGATAAAGTATGTTGTCATGGATCATCCAACATGTTGAGCTTGCCTTTCCCCCTCATGCTAGCCAAATTCTCAGCACCAAGTAGAGATACTACTTGTGCTTCCAAATACCTTCAAACCAGTTTTGCCATGAGAGTCCACCATATCTACCTATGGATTGAGTAAGATCCTTCAAGTAAGTTGTCATCGGTGCAAAGCTATAAAAATTGCTCTAAATATGTATGATTAGTGTGGAATAAATAAGCTTTATACGATCTTGTGATGTGGAAATAATAAAAGCGATGGACTGCATAATAAAGGTTCATATCACAAGGGGCAATATAAAGTGACGTTCTTTCGCATTAAGATTTTGTGCATCCAACCATAAAAAGCATGGCAACTTCTGCTTCCACTACTAGGGAAAAGGCTAGCAGCAACACGGGTTTTAGGTCTATCAGTAGCGCGGGGACCGGTGCTACTAATAAGGCGCTACAGCTAACACGTAGCAGTAGCACGTGCTCACCAGCGCTACTACTACACAAGTGTAGCAGCAGCGCTCTTAGTGGAAGCTCGCTGCTGCTAATAGCTATAGCGTGCTTCTCCTGTACGCACTACTGCTACTACCACGCTACTGCTAACTTTTCTCCACTCGCTACTCCTAATTTTAGTAGTTTTTTTTGGGCATATTTGTTTTGTATTTGAACAGGCTTTATAGAAGAATCTTTAGCACATACAAATGTCATCATGATACACATACAAATGTCCGCGAGACCAGAAATGTAATCATAGCATATACTGTAAGTGCATCTAGTGCCCCTTAGTGATTTTGGTGTATTGAAGACTTATAGGTTAAGGGACTAATGCGTGTGTGAGTGTACACAGGTCTATAAGTCTATGAGGAGTTTGATATTTACAGGAAAAGTCGACCCCTAAAAATGAATATCTTCGACTGAAGATTTTGGTATTTCTGAAGACTTTCATGAAGACTTTGAAAGTGAAGAAATTGGTGTGTCCGTGAAGACTTGATATTCATGCGAGAAATATGAAGCTTGAAGACTTCCATTTTCATAGTTTTGTTTTTCTCTTTCTTGAGTCATAGGAAACACCGTACTGTTAAAGGGGGTCGAGGAAATACTAAGGAAAAATTTCCATGTGATGCTCAACTCAAAATCCTACACCTACCAATCCCTTTGAGTGAAGCCATTGGAAATCTCATATAGTTCAGTCAATTTCTTCAGTGACAGAGACGAAGTTCTTCTGGTCTCTGAGGAATTTGTCCTGACTGAGGAGTTAGGAATTCGCCAGTGCGGATTGCCTACACAGTGAGGAACATGATAGCCCTGAGGATTTTGCTACTCAAAATTCTGACCGTTGATGTGCTGCGCCAGCTGTCCCAAAATATCTATCCACCTAACGGTCATATCATTGAAGGGCAATTATGTCTTATCATGTCGGGCTGGTCGCTAGGCTATAAATAGCCGCCCCTACAACCACTAGCTGGTTGGCTGCTCCGAGAGAAACTGCCACTTGTCATTTGAGAGCAACCCATCCTCCGAGGACTTTGAGCGAAAATCATCAAGTGAGGAAAAACCAAAAACCCAAAACCCAAACACCTACAAACCCCAAGTGATTGAGCATCACTGAAGAGATTGATCCTGAGTGGATCCGACGCTTGTTACCTTTGAAGACTATGCTTCTTCCAGACGGTTAGGCGTCATGGTCTAGAGCATCCAAGAGGAATTATGGATCGCCGAGTGACCAAGTTTGTGAAGGTTTGGAAGTCGCCTGAAGACTTACCACGAGTGATTGGACGAGGTCTGTGTGACCTTAATTCAAGGAGAATACGATGAGGACTGGGTGTCTTGGACTAAGTGTCCTTGACTGGGTGTCCGGGACTGTGTGTCCTCGAGTTTAAATACTCAGCCGCTCCAACCAGACATACAACTGAGACAGCAGTTGGAACTGGTCTACCAAATCATTGTCTTCACCGAGCTTACTGGTTCTATTTCCTCAACTCTTTCATTTCCTCATAACTGTGATGTATGTTTGTTCATATCTGTGTTTGAAGACTTTGACTGAAGACTTTCTCAATTTCCTCAGTTCAATTTCTTCAGTCTGTTTGTCTTCATCCTGTGTTATCCTATGATTACGCTTCCTGTACTCTGTGCCTGTCTTCATTTCATCATGATGACTATGCTTGTATTCTATTGTGTTTACTTTTGAGTACTTATTCCGCTGCTAGTCGTTCTTCGCTAAGGAATTTCCTCACCGAAAAATTCCTCAGTGAAGAATTTCACAAAAATCGCCTATTCACCCCCCTCTAGTTGATATAACGCACTTTCAAATGGTATTAGAGCAAGGTACTCCCTTGTTCTGTGTGATTTTGGTTTAACCGCCTGGAGTTTTAGTTATGTCGACCGCAGGTATGATCAAGGTCTCTGCTGGGTTTCCTACCTTCGATGGGACGGACTACCCCTACTGGAAGAATAAGATGCGAATGCATCTTGAAGCAATTGATAACGATCTCTGGTATGTTGTGGAAAATGGTGTTCCCTCAGTCACACCTTCTCTGAATGCTGCCGATGTGAAGAGATTCAAGCAACTCGACTCTCAGGCGAAGAATATCATATGTGGCCATCTAAGCAAAGGACAGTATGGCAGAGTGAGTGCTTTGGAAACAACGAAGCTTATCTGGGATAGGTTGTCCAAAGTGAATGAAGGAGTCTCAACTCAGCGTGACTCTCGAGTTGATGTTCTTCGCAATCTCTTCAACCGCTTCAAAAGACTCGACAATGAAAATGTTCAACAAACCTTCGATCGCCTCACTGACATCTCAAATGAGCTTCAAGCACTTGGTTCCACTGACATCATCGACCATGAGGTGGTGAAGAAATTGCTGAGATCGCTTGATTCCTCATTTGACACTCTGGCATTGATGATACAAGAACGTGCTGATTACAAGTCACTTGATACTGCTGATATTCTCGAGAGGCTAAATACTCATGAGTTCCAACTTGCTGAAAAGAGAGATCTCTATGGTTCAAGCTATCGCAGAACATGTGCACTGAAGGCCAAGGCAGTATCTGAGTCCGAAGATGAAGACTCTGGTAGCAGCCTTGGTGATCCTGAAGAATTAAGCCATGATCTGGCTCTGCTCGTGAAGAAGTTCCAAAAGTTCTCAAGATGTGGTTGCCTTGGAAGATCCTCAAGGAGCAATGATTCCTCATCCAGTGACTACAAGAAGAGGCTCTGTCACAAATGCAAGAAACCTGGACATTTCATTCAAGATTGTCCTCAGTGGGAAAAGGAATCAAAGAAGAAGAAATACAAGGATTACAGTTCTGATGATGCGAAGAAAAAGAAGAAATCCACAAAATCCTCATCAACAAAATCCTCCAAGCCTTCATATCACAAGAAGAGCATCTCCAAGAAGGCCAGGGCATTCATTGGCAAGGAAATGGACTCTAAGGCTGAATCTGAAGAAAATGAGGAAGAGGAGTCATCTGAGGAGTCCACATCCGGAGTGGCGAGCCTTGTTCTCGCTACTGCATTTGTCAGCAAGTCTATCTTCAACACTGAAGAAAATGACCTCACCAACAAGGCTGATGAAGGCGATGATGACTACGCTCCCACCTATTGCTTCATGGCAAAGGGTGCCAAGGTACTCAAATATACCTCCTCTGAATCAAGTGAGAATGAATCTGATGAAAATCTTAAACCCAACTATTCTAAACTGGCTAAGATTGCTATAAAACAACAAAGGGCTTTAGAAAAGGTTCAAAACATACTAAAGAAAAGTGATGATATGTTGGGTGAAGAAATGGATCGCACCGAAACTTTGACTGAAAATCTTCAGAGACTTCAGTCCAAGCTTGAAAAACTTCAAAGTCATCATAACACTCTCTTATCGGATCATGAGAAGCTTTCTTATGAATTTTTTCAAAGAAAGCAAGACCTTGAGAAGCTAAGAGTGAGTTATGAAGATCTTCAGAAGGAGCGTGATTCATTACTTGCTCAACAAATCAGCGCATCTCATGAATAATTTGTTCCTCCATGCTTGAAGTGCATTGAACGTGAATCTGGTAATTCTTCACCTGAATGTTCAAATGCTGCTAATGTTTCAAATTCTTCACATGCCTCTGCTATCACTAATTCCTCATCAAAGGGCATCAGGCTCTTTGTGATGTGCTTAAAAAGCAGATCCTCAACAGGAACCCTAGGAAAGAGGGTATCGCCTTTGAGAGGAAACTCAATGCTGATGGTACATATTGGAAGCCTGAGCAGTACCCCAAAACTACATGGGTTGCTGCAAAGGGACCTCCAGTTGATCCATCTAACTTATCTGGATTTGCATGTGAATCTCCTCATTCTGATGATGAGTCAATTGACTCCAACTATAAGCTATTCAAAAATCAGAATGGTGAAGTATTTGCTAGATATGTTGGCACTAACTGCAGGAACGGCTCCCCTATGCAGAAAATCTGGGTTCCCAAAAGATGTCTTGAAAATCTTCAGGTGAATGTCATCATGACACCACCTGTGAAGAATAGGAACCCCAGATCAAATTCTTCATATGGACCAAATTCCTCATATGGATCAAAGTCCTCACATGAACATCATCATGCTAATCCGTCTGTTTCACAGGGAAGATCTAAGGATTATGGATATGTGCATTATTCTTCAAATCATTATGTCCATAAGTCCTCGAAGAATTTCTCTGCTTACTCTAACCCCTCTTATGTGAAACGAAATGGACTGGCTTCTATGCCATCCTTCTCGTATGGAGCTCGCAGAATGATGAACTCGTTGCCACCCCTTCAGATGTGGGTGGTGAAGAAAAAGAACCAATCTCTTCTATAGGGTCAGGTCTCCAGACGCACATAATCATCTGAAGAATTTACTGGAGACCTGAGCATGCCTGAAAGGACGCAGGCTAACCATGAAGAAATGAACTTTCATTTCTCACGTCCTCATATTGCTTTATCAGTTCTTTTACTTGATGAAATTGATCTGATGAATTGATGTCATATTCTTCACTGATGAAGTATATGAGTTTGTAAGCCGCACTACTTCATCTGCAGGAAAGCCCCTGAGTGGGTCCTCGATAGTGGATGTACAAACCACATGACTGGTGACAAGAATCTATTGATGGATGCTCCATTATCTCCGTCGCATCTGAAGCATATCATCTTTGCTGACAAAGGAAAAAGTCAGGTATTGGGTCTAGGTAAGGTTGCGATTACAAAGGATCGACACATGGACAAAGTCATGCTTATTGAGTCCTTAGGATACAACCTTATGTCTGTCTCAATGCTTTGTGATCTTGATATGGTTGTTGTCTTCGGCAAGTACCGTTGTGTTGTGGTTAGGGAAGCTGACAATTCCAAAGTCTCCGAAGGCTTTAGGAGAGGAGACCTGTATATTGTTGATTTCTCTATAGGACCACAACCAGCCGTGTGCTTACTTGCAAAAGCTTTAGAAGGCTGGCTCTGGCATCGACGACTTGGTCATGCAGGCATGAGGAATTTGCACACGCTTGCGAAGAAAAAGCATGTCATTGACATCGAGAATGTCAAATTCCTCAAGGATCACCTATGCGCAGCCTGTGAAGCGGGAAGATGACCAAGGCCAAGCATCCAGCGAAGACTATCATGACCACCACTCGCCCATTTGAATTGCTTCACATGGATCTCTTTCGTCCTAATCATTATTCTGCTATCTCAAATGAAGCATCTCAATATGGCTTCGTTATTGTTGATGATTATTCTCGTTACACATGGGTACACCTTGTTACTTAAAAACATGAAGTGCAGGAAGTCTTCAAACGATTTTCCTCGAGGGCTTCAACCAACTTTGGTGTGAAGACCAAGCACATCAGAAGTGACAATGGCATTGAGTTCAAGAATTCTGGTCTCGATGACTATCTTGATGAACTTGGTATAGCTCATGAGTTATCTGCTCCTTACACTCCTCAGCAAAATGGCGTCGTGGAGCGCAAGAACATGACTCTTGCTGAGATGGCTCGCACTATGCTTGATGAATACAAAACGCCTCGTCGTTTCTGGACTGAGGCAATTGATACTGTGTGCCACATCATCAACAGAGTATATCTTCACAAATTCTTCAAAAAGACTGCCTATGAACTCCTCACTGATAAGAAACCCAATGTAAGTTATTTCAAAGTCTTCGGTGCTAAATGTTGGATTAGAGGTCCTCATCACAACTCAAAATTTGCACCGAAAGCACATGAAGGTTTTATGCTTGGTTATGGAAAGGACTCGCACACCTACAGAGTCTTCAACAACGTTCTTCACAAAGTTGTTGAAACTGTAGATGTGCGGTTCGATGAAACTAATGGCTCGCAAAGAGAGCACCTACCTACTGTGATAGATGAACTGAGGAAACTATCAAGTTCAAGGCTACTGAGGATGTCATTCCTACTGAAGAATCTGCTGAAGAATTCATTCAAGAACATGAAGAACGTCGAGCTAATGCACCTGAAGAAAATGCTGAAGAAAATGGTGCTGAAGAAAACGCTGATCAAACTCTTCAACGACAACCAGCTCATCCTCGCATT
Organism: Triticum aestivum; assembly: GCF_018294505.1. Taxonomy (NCBI): domain Eukaryota; kingdom Viridiplantae; phylum Streptophyta; class Magnoliopsida; order Poales; family Poaceae; genus Triticum; species Triticum aestivum. The sequence continues at coordinate 193,849,418 of NC_057800.1, read as the reverse complement.
GCAAAAGAAGTGCAAATTGAAAAGATCATTAATGACATCAAAGCACCAGGTTCTCTCACACGCTCAAAAGCTTCACATTTGTCTAACTTTTGTGGGCAGTATGCTTTTGTCTCTATTACAGAGCCCACTAAGGTAGATGAAGCATTTCTGGAGCCTGAGTGGATTCAGGCCATGCAAGAAGAATTACATCAGTTTGAGCTCAACAATGTCTGGGAACTGGTCAAACGTCCAGATCCTCGCAAGCACAATATCATTGGCACAAAGTGGATCTACCGCAACAAGCAAGATGAAAATGGCCTTGTGGTGAGGAATAAGGCACGGCTTGTTGCTCAAGGCTACACACAGGTTGAAGGAATTGATTTCGATGAAACTTTTGCACCTGTTGCTAGACTTGAGGCTATTCGCATATTACTTGCTTATGCTAACCATCATGATATCACTCTATATCAAATGGATGTGAAAAGTGCATTCCTCAATGGTAAGCTTGAGGAAGAAGTATATGTTGCTCAACCCCCAGGTTTTGATGATCCAAAGAATCCTGACAAAGTCTTCAGACTCAACAAGGCCCTCTATGGCCTCAAGCAGGCCCCACGGGCTTGGTATGATACTTTGAAGGAACTCTTCATGAAGAAAGGCTTCAAACCCGGTTCACTCGACCCTACTCTTTTCACTAAATCTTATGATGGTGAATTGTTTGTGTGCCAAGTATATGTTGATGATATTATCTTTGGCTGTACTGACCAACGTTATAGTGATGAATTTGCCTATATGATGAGTGAAGAATATCAAATGTCTAGTATGGGAGAGTTGAAATTATTCTTAGGTCTTCAAATTCGTCAACAACACAATGGCATATTCATATCTCAGGAGAAATACCTCAAGGATGTACCGAGGAAATTCGGCATGCAAGATTGCAAAGGCGTCAAAATTCCTATGCCCACAAATGGCCATCTGTGCACTGATGAAAATGGTATTGACTTCGATCATAAGGTATACCGCTCCATGATAGGTTCCTTATTATACTTATGTGCATCTAGGCCAGATATAATGCTTAGTGTTTGCATGTGTGCCCGATTTCAAGCCGCACCGAAGGAATCACACCATAAGGCTGTGAAGCATATTCTTTGATATCTAGCTCACACACCAACACTTGGATTATGGTACCTGTCGTGGCTTTGTCACGGCAGATGTCCTAGAGAAAGGACTTAGTCGTGGAGCCATCGCGACGGGTTAGATTGAAGGGGTTAAAGCGGACACAGGGACGCAAGAGAGTTTATACTAGTTCGGCCCCTTCAAGGAAGGTAAAAGCCTACGTCTAGTTGTGATGGAATTGATGGGGTTTCGATGACTAGGGAGCAAACAAGCTTCGCCTATGTCTCGAGTTGTTGTCTGTTGTCCTTGAACCGCCGCCGGGTCGTCCCCTTATATATATGGGTGACTCCCCTCGGCTTATAGAGTCCCAATACCGGCTCATAGATGTGTCCGGTTTGGTCTCTACTTATTCCTAACTTACAATACAAGTTAACTACTAATGCCGGTTTACGGCTACAGGCCTTGAACCGACCATGGGCCTTGAGCCCTCATCTGTCTTCTTGGGCTTTAACATACTTAACTACTGATGAAGTAACCCGGCCCAGATAGGCCGGTTTACGCCCAGTAGTAATATTCCCAACATTAGGCCCCAGATTGATTTGAACGGGTTCATGTCAATCCTTTAACAAAAGCTTCATCTTCAACATCTTCTCATAAATTGGTAAACCGCCATGATGTCATCTTCTCTGATTGCTGTAAACCAGAGTGACGTCATCTTTCATAACGAAGCTATCCATTATGCTTTTTTGTTTAATAGATTTGCGGAAATCGAGGCGACAACTCTGTTTCGTGGCCCCTTGATTGTCGCGCCGGACACATGTTCTTTCGCCTTATAAATAGGACTGAAGGGTCATTTCTTTTCTCCCCTTCGTGCCTTCTTCATCTTCCTCGCGTCGCCAGCCTCGGAGCTCCGCCGCCGCCGTCGACCTCTGCCTCAACCTTGGCTGCTGCATCAACCTGAGCGCATCAGAGCATCGCGGCAACCTTCCGCGTCTTCCTCAGCTCCAGTAAATCTTCTATCCTTTCCTCCGCAGATCTGACCTAGGGTTTCACAGTTCTTCAGTGTTCATCATCTTCTCTTGCTCATACGATAGATCTTTAGATGGCTCCGCAAATCTTTATTCTGTGCAATGGTAGCTGTTTACCCTTCGCTTTCACTTACACATCTCAAAACCATAGATCTGTATGTACGTCTTGCTCATTGATTTGGTACTGCTCCTTTTGGACCTCTGAATATTTATCTTTTTTCTGAACTTGCTTCAGATCCATCGCTGTAGAGAAATCTTACGAAATCTGTTTCTATAAACTTACTCATCTGCTTCAATGTTTAAACCCGGCGGTTTAACCTTGTAGGAAAAAATTGCCAAACCGGTATATACCATTAGTCCCCTTGTTGAACCGCCAGATGTTGTTGCTTCATAAAACTCCGGTTCAGATAGATCTGTCTCCGGTTTAACATTGCACATACCAATGTACCTTGATCAAATGCATTTTTGAACCGGGATCTTCTACCTTGTAGATTCCATCATGGCCAAGCAAGTATATGAATGCAATTGGGTTTCTTCTCGCGTCACAGAGGCTCAGCTGGACGATCTAGTCCTGATCGGCACTTTAGGCAGCAAAGATACCATCCATTGGAGGGCTCCTGGCAAAGAATGCCCTCCCACTCCTCAAGAAGGAGAGGTTGTTGTTTTCGTAGATCACTTAGCTCGGGGCTTTAAGCCACCCGGTTCTAACTTTTACCGAGATGTTTTGGCCGATTTCCAACTCCATCCACAAGACACTGGCCCCAATTTTGTTACAAATATGTGTCACTTCCAAGTGCTCTGTGAAGCGTTCTTTCAAGAGGAGCCCACAATGGAATTGTTCTGAGAACTTTTCCATCTAAACCGCCGTACTGAGTTTACTGACGGCTCCAATACGGAGTTGGGTGGCGTGGCGATCCATAAAAGGAAAGAGGTCACATACCCTCACGCCAAACTGCATAGCCACCCCAAAGAGTGGAATCAGACATGGTTCTACTGCAAAGACACCTCCCCTGCTAGTGAGAATCCCTTGCCCGGTTTTCGTCCGGAGCGGCTCAGCAATAAACACCCTTTTCCGCAAAGATTGACTGCCCAGGAGAGAAGCAAATATGCTCCTCAACTGTCGAAGCTCAGAGCCTTTATGGCCAACGGTTTAACAGGGGTTGATCTCGCTCGCTGTTGGATATCATGGAGCATACTGCCCCTTAGTCAGCGCTCCGGTTTGATGTTCGAGTATACCGGCAGTGTTAATGACCCACTGCGACATTCCAAAATCCAGCTCACTGATGAAGAAATCACAGAGGCTGTGAATAAGATGCTGAATGAACCGGAACATATCCGTGCTAAAAACGGCCTGCTTCCCTTCTGTGCCACCAACAAACTGCCAGCTGTAAGACCTTGATTTTTCCTTTTGCTGAATCTGTTATTGATATATCTGGTCATTGTTTAATATCAGTGTCTGTGTAATCAGGGCAATGATCCATTTTGGAGCAAGAAATTGCCGCAGGAGAAACCAGAAAAACCAGACAAGCCGGAAAGAGCAACCCGGCAAAAGACTAAAGCTGTAAAGAAGACTGCCCACAGGAAAAGAACTACTGCATCTTCTAATCCGGCCCCTGATGATGATGTGGATAATCCGGACCTTGAGGTAGAGCTTGACTCACTTGGCTTATTTTTCATGCGTCTTATTGATGATGATATTTTTCAGGATGATGCCGAAGCCAGCCACGCTGATGCTGCAGAGGTAATTATTCTCTCTTCCGATTCAGAACCTTTGCCTTCGCCAAAAATCCGTCAGGCAAACCAGAAAGTTAAATTTTCTCATCCTCTTGCTTATTTGGATCCCAAATTTCTTATGAAGACCCAACAGCACGAAGCTCGTCGCACAACCCGGCACAACGGCCAGGTAGTTACCTCCGCCGGTTTACCGAACAGTCCGATTCGGAAACACCGTTCAGAGGTCTCTAATTTGCTTGTCAGTGATTGTCCTAAAGCGGGCTGCTTTCGTCAACCTCTTAATCCATCTGACTTTGATTACCAGGTTACTTCCCACTCATCTTCTGGCGAGTCATCGGCTACTCAGCTGCCACCGCTCAAAATGGTGCTTGGGTAAGCTATACTTATTATGATACTTGCAGCACATCGTCTTAGAACATATGTTGTATTTGATTTTGTTATTCTTTTCAGGGCCAAACCTAGGCCAAGCAAGAAGGCCCGCCTGGACAAGGCGGCCGAAGAAGATGCCGTTCTTGAGCCAGGCAAGACACCCGATCTTGAAGTGGTTATTCCTGAGGATATACGCAACGATCCCCCGCGGCAAGACGACGATCTTATTGCTGAAGAGAGACCTACTGATGCCTCAGGTCCTGTCAATCAGCCCACAGGCTCCATCCGGATTGAGAGATCCACCGGTCCAGCAAAACCTACCGACAAGCCAACAGCCCCAGTGCAAACCGGCGATACTCAGGAGGACGAGGTTGTCATTACTGGCACTGTCCATACCGAGCCAAGCAATCCTGTTGCTTTGTCCAAACATTCTGCCAAGGAAGAATTTGCTGCCTTTGGTAAAGGCAAGTGGAATGCTGATCTGGCAACTTACGCTGCTCTGAACGCCCAAGATATTCATTCCGGCTACCTGAACCGGCTGTATACCAGCCGTGACTATGAAGCCAGTCTGGTTAATATGATGAAGGATAAATATGAGGTAACTTCCATATGCTCTTTCCTGCTTGTATGCTTCAATACTTGCTGACTCTCCTAGCCCCCAAGGGTTGGTTTGTAATCTTCTTTGAAACCGGGACTTACTAACATAAATCTTAATACTTTGAAATTCGCCGATGTAGCCCCCAAGGGCCGGTTCAACTTAGCGTAGTTAAACCGGTACTTTAAGTAATTGAGATTGCCGCATCAGAATATATATACGAGCAAATAGCCATTAGCCCCCAAGTGCCAAGTTGAATACTTGTATTGATCTTGGGACTTTGTAAGCAATTGAAAGATGAAGATCGAATATGCATTAGCCCCCAAGTGCTAAGTGCATAACTTGTTATGTGGTTGGTACTTCAATCCTTGTACCGTTTTGTTGAAGCATATAACTGTCTGCATGTAAGCGGAGCTGAAAACGAAAGAAAGCCAAGTCGCCGATCTCCAAGAAAACCTGAGAACCCAACAAGCTGAAACCTCCAAAGCAAAAGAGGAATTAGCCAACGCTTTAAGCGCCATGGAACAGTTTAAGGAGAGCTTCAAGAAGAACTCGGACGGATTGGGCTACTAAAAAGTCCGCTTTAATCAAACGAGCAGAGGATGCCAAGGCTGCACTAAAACCAGTGGCGGATGAACTGACCAGCATAAAGCGGCACGTGCATGCCATGACTACTGCTATCTTTGGTAAGTCAGTTTGACTTCTGAATTGGCTCTGCCTTCTTATAGAGTTGCCGGTTTATTAACCCTTTATGGTATTTCAGGGACACGCATTGGTCACTTGGGGTCAGATGTGCGGAAGAAACTGAAAGCCGCCTATACATTGGTTGAACAATTGTATACTGGTGCCCAGCGGATCATCTATACCGCATCCCATAACAAACCGGCGCCCACTTTGATTCAAGACACTCTGATGAAACTGTCGGTGCTTCCTGCCCGGGTTGAAGAGCTGAAGAAATCTGCTGCTCGAACCGGTGCGATCAATGCCTTAATCCAGGCAAAAGCCTGGGTGCCGGATTTTGATCCTATTGAAGCGGCTCAGGGCTATCCCAGCTTGAAGGAAGACGGGTCAGAATTTGGTGAAGCGGATCTGCGAGCAATAAACTGGGAGGTACGTCCGCTAGCTTGTCAATTGGCTGAAGAAGTAGACTTGTCTCATTATCAAGCCCAATATGACAATCAGAACAAGCGAATAGCTGCACCAATCCATGAATCGGAAAATCTGATCCCTCCAATCCGCAAGCATACTTACGCTCCCGATATTGACCCGTCATTGCTGATCCATGATGAGGCTGTTTTTCAAGCATTAATGGGAATCGATTGGACAACTGTTGATTTCCAGCCACTGGGTAGAGAAATGGAGGCTGAAGCGGCGCAAGATGACCCACAACCATCCGGCCAGGCTGGTGACCAAGCTTGAACCGGAAGCCGGGTTTAAAACCGCCTCTCCTTTGCGAAAAACAATGATATTATTATGGGCACCGTGTTGCCTTGTAATAGGCTAGCTGATACTTTTGATGTTGATATGCCTTTGTGCATAATTTGTTCTTCCTGTGGTGATGAATTTTCCAACGCACTTTCTGCAATAAGAAACCCTTCAAGTGCCACCGCGGTTGTACCGTCAGGCGGAATATGATGTCTGCATATGTGAAGTCAAAACACCCAATTTTTTTAAGTATATAACCAAATTTTTTGAGATAGATAATACCTGCCATCATTGAGCATGAAGTTGGCTTGGCCAATCTTGAAGCGGAGTTTTGCAAACCCACACTGTTGGAGGAGATAACAGCTCCTGTATATATATATGACGCTGGTTTATCATGTAAACCATGCCGGGTTATAATAAACACCGTGTTACTCCATAAAAGGATGTTAACAACAAGGATCAAGACGGGCAAATAGTCTCCGGATTGACGTGAACTGTGTTCCGTCAATTGATTGGTTGAAAACTTTGTCGGTTTAAAAAGAACGCAATAAAAAAGAAAAAAGTATCTTGCAAAGAAAAGTGCGAAGCAAAAGCAATGACAAAACCGTTTGCCAAAAAAGGATTATTTGAGCTGATCAAATGGCGTTACCATGGATAAACACGACCAAGCTCCCGTTAGGTGTAACTATGGTTCTAGTCAGCCAGGTCCCCAAATGAAACCGTGGCATTTATGCCGACCAAGTGGCATGGGGATGGTTCGGGTTCGACCAAGCCCCCAAGTGATTCTGTGGCCTTAGGCCGATCAAGAGGCATGAGTGGTTCAGACGTGCCCATGTCCCCAAGTGATCTGGTGGCTCTCGCCTATCAAGAGGTATGGTGTTTGTTCGGACACGACCAAACCTCCAAGTGATATAACATGATGCTTTTAAAAAGCGAACTCAAGGGGTAAACTGGAGGCCGCTTTAGAACAACTCCGTGTAACCACACATGATGTAAAAGAACAGATACCCCGCTTTAGCTGAGGTTCTGGTTTATTATATCTAATCATAATATATACATCATTGTAATATGTACATAAGTAGAACCAATGGCTCATGTATAATAAGGCCGAAGATGAGCTATGTTCCACGGCCTGTTGGTTTCCTCCTCTGATGTACGTGAGTCCTTATGCTCTCGAATATCGATCAGATAGTATGACCCGTTGTGCAGATTCTTGCTGACCACGAAAGGCCCCTCCCACGGTGGGGATAACTTATGCATATCAGTCTGATCTTGGATGAGCCGAAGCACCAAATCTCCTTCCTGGAAGGTTCTGGTTCTGACTCGGCAACTGTGATAACAACGAAGATCCTGTTGGTAAATCGCCGATCGGGCGGCTGCTATGTCACGCTCTTCATCCAACAGGTCCAAAGCATCTTGCCGTGCTGTTTTGTTGTCTGCTTCAATATAAGCCGTCACACGAGGTGAATCATGACGGATATCACTGGGGAGAACCGCCTCCGCTCCATAAACCATGAAGAACGGTGTGTATCCTGTTGACCTGTTGGGTGTTGTATTAATGCTCCATAACACAGATGGTAATTCTTCTACCCAACAACCCGGCGTTCTCTGCAAAGGAACCATGAGCCGGGGCTTGATGCCTCTCAAGATCTCTTGATTAGCTCTTTCTGCTTGACCATTGGACTGTGGGTGTGCTACTGATGAAACGTCGAGCCGGATGTGCTCTCGTTCGCAGAACTCCTTCATGGCACATTTGGACAAATTGGTACCATTATCTGTGCTGATACTGTGTGGAAAGCCAAACCGGAAAATCACTTTTTTAATGAACTGAACCGCCGTGGCCGCATCACACTTGCTAACAGGTTCCGCCTCCACCCACTTTGTAAACTTGTCAACCGCCACCAGGAGGTGGGTCTTCTTATCTTTGGACCTTTTGAAAGGCCCAACCATATCCAGCCCCCAAGTCGCAAACGGCCAAGTAATTGGAATCATTCTCAATTCTTGAGCTGGTACATGAGCACGTCTTGAGAACTTTTGGCAACCATCACATCGTCTGACCAGATCCTCTGCATCAGCATGAGCAGTTAACCAATAGAAGCCATGGAGAAATGCTTTAGCCACCAGATATTTTGAACCGGCGTGGTGACCACAATCTCCTGCGTGGATTTCACGCAAAATTTCACAGCCTTCTTCAGGAGACACACATCGTTGAAATGCTCCTGACACACTGCAATGATTGAACTCACCATTGATAATAGTCATGGACTTGGATCACTGGATTATCTGTCTGGCCAGAGTCTCATCCTCTGGTAACTCGCCCCGGTTCTTGTACGCCAGGTAGGGAAGCATCCAATCCGGAATAACATGAAGAGCTGTCACCAATTGAGCTTCCGGATCAGGAATAGCCAAATCCGCTTCACCAGGGATCTTGACCGACGGGTTGTGCAGCACATCCAGAAAAACATTGGGTGGAACCGGTTTGCGCTGAGAGCCCAGCCGGCTTAAAGCGTCTGCCGCTTCATTTTTCCGCCGGTCCACGTGGTCCACCTGATAGCCTTTGAAATGACCTGCAACAATATCCACCTCACGACGATATGCTGCCATGAGTGGATCCTTGGAGTCCCAAGTGCCAGACACTTGCTGAGCCACGAGGTCCGAGTCACCGAAGCACTTAACTCGACATAGATTCATCTCCTTAGCCATCCGGAGACCATGGAGCAAGGCTTCATACTCAGCTGCATTGTTAGTACAAGGGAACAATAAGCGGAGAACATAACAAAACTTATCACCTCGTGGGGAAGTTAATACGACTCTAGCCCCCGAACCTTCCAATTGCCTGGATCCGTCAAAATGGATGGTCCAATATGTGTGATCCGGCTTTTCTTCAGGTGCTTGCATTTCCGTCCAATCATTGATAAAATCAACCAGTGCTTGAGACTTAATCGCCGTCCGAGGCACATACTTCAAATCGTGCGGCCCAAACTCTATAGCCCACTTGGCAATCCGGCCAGTTGCTTCCCGGTTCTGGATGATATCCCCCAAAGGAGCAGAACTGACCATCGTAATTGGATGCCCTTGAAAGTATTGTTTAAGCTTCCGGCTTGCCATAAAAACTCCATACACCAGCTTCTGCCAATGCGGATACCTTTGCTTGGACTCAATGAGCACCTCGCTGATATAATAGACCGGACATTGAACCGGATGCTCCTTACCTGCCTCCTTTCGCTCCACCATAATAGCCACGCTAACTGCCCGAGCATTAGCAGCAACATATAGCAGTAACGGCTCCTTGTCAATGGGGGCGGCGAGCACAGGCGGATTGGCCAATTGCCGCTTTAAGTCCTCAAATGCTTCATCAGCAGTTGAACTCCAGACAAACTGATCCATCTTCTTCAACATCTGATACAAAGGGATTTCCTTCTCACCAAGACGACTGATAAACTAGCTTAACGCGGCAATCCGGCCTGCCAGGTGTTGAACATCATTGATACACTTCGGTTTAGCCAGGGTGGTGATGGCTGTGATCTTCTTCGGATTAGCCTCAATTCCCCTATTGGACACCAGGAAGCCTAATAACTTGCCCGCCGGTACACCAAAGACGCATTTGTCCGGATTAAGCATCATCTTGTATGTCCTCAGGTTATCAAAGGTTTCCTTTAAATCACCAATCAGTCTCCTTCTCCCTGGATTTAACCACAATATCATCCACGTAGGCGTGTACATTACGGCCAATCTGTTTGTGTAGACAATTTTGCACACAACGTTGATAAGTAGCCTGGGCACTCTTGAGCCCAAAGGGCATAGACACATAGCAGAAGGCTCCAAAGGGAGTTATGAATGCCGTTTTCTCCTGGTCCTTAACTGCCATTTTGATCTGATGATAGCCAGAATATGCATCCAAAAAACATAAACACTCACAACCCGCCATAGCATCAATAATTTGATCAATACGGGGGAGGGCAAAAGGATCTGCTGGACAAGCTTTATTAAGATCTGTGTAGGCAAGCCACTCAGGGTGAAAAACTTCGACAATAAAGCCAGCTGCTAAGAGCCTGGCTACCTCTTCTCCAATTGCCTTGCGTCTTTCTTCGTTAAACCGGCGGAGGAACTGTTTCACCGGTTTGTATTTAGGATCCACATTAAGGGTGTGCTCAGCGAGTTGCCTCGGTACACCTGGCATGTCAGAGGGCTTCCATGCAAACATGTCCCGATTCTCACGGATGAACTCGATGAGCGTGCTTTCCTATTTTGGATCCAAATTAGCACTGATGCTGAACTGCTTGGACGAATCGCCAGGTACAAAGTCAACAAGCTTAGTTTCTGCTGCCGATTTGAACTTCAGGGCCGGATCATGCTCCGTAGTTGGCTTCTTTAATGGAGTCATGTCCACCGGATCAACATTGTCCTTATAATACTTCAGCTCCTCGGTGGCACAAACCGACTCTGCATAGGCCGCATCACCTTTCTTGCACTCCAAAGCGATTTTGCGGCTTCCGTGAACCGTTATTGTCCCCTTATGACCCGGCATCTTGAGCTGCAAATACACATAACAGGGCCGTGCCATAAACTTGGCGTAGGCCGGTCGCCCAAATAGGGCGTGATACGGACTTTGGATTTTCACCACTTCAAACATCAATGTCTCTGACCTAGAATCATGATCATCCCCAAAGGCCACTTCCAGAGCTATCTTACCAACAGGATATGCTGATCTACCAGGTACTACACCGTGGAACACCGTATTAGATGGTTTAAGATTTTTATCTGTCAGTCCCATACGACGGAAGGTCTCATAGTACAAGATATTAATGCTGCTACCTCCATCCATGAGCACCTTGGTGAACTTATAACCTCCCACCTGAGGCGCCACCACCAGAGCCAACTGACCTGGATTATCGACCTAGGGAGGGTGATCCTCTCTGCTCCATATGATTGGCTGTTCAGACCAACGTAGATAACGGGGTATGGCCGGTTCAACAGAGTTGACCGCCCGCCTCTGAACCTTCTGGTCTCGCTTGTCCAAGCTAGTGGTGAAGACATGGTACTACCCACTACTCAACTGCTTCGGGTTGCTCTGGTAACCTGACTGTTGCTGTTGTTGGTTGTAACCACCCTGGTTGTTCTGACTATTTTGACCACTATGTCCGCCCGGATTACTATTAAATCCTGAACCGGAACTTCCTCTACCGTAACCCGGCCCGGATCCTGAGCCACCGCCGGATTCGTGATCATACCGGAAATTATTAGAATTCTTGAACTCCTGCATAATAAAGCAATCCTTCCAAAGGTGGTTTGCTGGCGCCTCCTTCGTCCCATGTCTTGGATAGGGCTGGCTTAGCAGATAGTTTAGGCGGTCTGGGTTAGGGTTGGGTGGCCCATTACGATTTTTCGGTTTACCCCCGCGTCGCTGGCCATTGTCCTATGCGTTGGTATTAGCCACAAAGTCCATGTTACCATCCGCTTTACGCTTGCCTCCACCACCATTGCCTGTCCAGTGATGCTGCTGACCTTTGGAGTTGCTGTTCCTCTTTCCCTTCCCTGTCTTGTCATCATCAGATTCGGGATCCTTGGTACTATCAGAATCAGCATATTTCACCAAAGCAGCCATGAGGGTCCCCATGTCAGTGCAATGACGCTTCATCCGTCCCAACTTTAGCTTCAGGGGCCCAAACTGGCAGTTGCCTTCTAGGGTTAATACTGCGGTGTCAGCGTTAATGCGGTCTGATGAGTGCAACACTTGTGAAACCCGGCACACCCAATGAGTCGTTGATTCTCCTTCCTCCTGGACGCATGCAGCTAAGTCCACTATCGACATAGGCTGTTTACATGTATCCTTGAAATTGCTGATAAACCGGGCTCGTAATTGGGCCCATGAACTGATAGAATTAGCCGGCAAGCTTTTTAACCAAGTACGGGCCGTTCCTTCAAGCATCATGGTGAAGTATTTCGCACACGCCGCGTCATCCACATCAAGCATCTCCATGGCCATCGCCTAGCTCTCCACCCATGTCTCTGAAGGCTGATCTGCCGTGTAATTTGGTACCTTGCGCGGGCCCTTGAAATCCTTGGGCAGGCGCACATTGCGTAAAGCGGGGATAAGGCAAGGCACCCCCAAAGAACTAGAAGTAACACCAGGTTCGATCGAGACGGTTGGACGAACCGGCGTGAGCTGCCGAGCCTGATGCTGTGTGGCTAACTCGGCCTCCCTGCGCGCTCAGGCCCGGTTCACCACTTCCTGAGCGTTATCAGCACCATCCGTCGGGTTGTTGCCACGGGGTGCTCCACGTCGTTCGTTACTCGACACTACCGGTTCATCCATATGTCTGCTATAGCTCCGGCTTGGACGGGGGGTCGAGTGGATCCGGTCGCGGCTGTACGAGTATGCTTCCTGTTGGACCAAAGCTTTCCTCAGAAGCTCCTTGACCCGTCGCGTCTCTACTGCTTGCGGTGAATCACCTTCCATTGGGATGGCCTCCAGCCGTGCAGCAGTGGCAACGAGATTGTCCATCGGGTTGGAGTAGTGACCCGGAGGTGTTAAAACAGCCTGAGGTATAACGGTGTTTTGACGAGGCAGGTCCATCTGACGAGGCTGAACCGGTGCCCCGGTCCCGGGAGCTTCCGCCCAGTTTCCCTCCAGCGGATTGCCGGTTCCTACTCCTGGAGTGTTGAAAAAGTCTCTGGCCTAAAAAACCGGAGGCAAACGGGATCGGTACTTCCTCCTCATGACTTCCTGCGACGCACTCTGGTCCAACATGAGCCTGTAGGCTTGTGCGTCTAAAGCGACCCGCTCCGTGGCCATCCTGGTGTCCTCAGCTGCCAGATCTGCCTTGGCCTGGGTGATCTGTTCCTTCACTTTTGCAATCTCGGCGTTGTGAACGCCCTTATCCGCCAGATTAGCCTCCGCCATAAGCACATCCAATGCATCAAACAGCTTTGACAGAACTTGAGCCGGCGGGCGCACAGGGCCTCCTGCCCCAGCAGCCGTCGCTGCTGCTGAACCGGAGGTTGTTGCCGCAGCGGTCAAAGAATGAAGCGCTGCTTGTGTGTCAGTCATGAATATTCCAACCCGGTTGGGCAGATCAGAGGGGTCCGGAATACTGTCGCCATCGGAACAGCCCCCAATCCAGCCGTCTTGTAGCTGATAAAGAGATTCGGTTTCTCCGGTTGATGACTCGTCATCAGAACAAACGACGGTATCGCCGCGAGATTTCGATCCATCCTCATAACTTCCTCCATGGATGACTCCCACGAAGGCACACTTCATGGATGGTTTAACCTGGGCGGATCGCGCACGCTGAGCCATCTCGACGAGGTTGGTGCAGATGTCCGGCTCAGGGCCCGGTTCATCGATCTTGCCAATGAAAACATGAATGCCTCCAAAGGGGACCTGGTACCCGTACTCAATTGAGCCGGCCTCGGGGCCCCAGCCTGCGTCGTCAATGTAGAACTTGCCGCGACGACTCTTAGTCATCCGACCTATAGCGTAGCCCTCGAGTCCTTCAAAGCGGCCCTCCAAGAACCGGAAACCATCGTGCGATAGCCCCACGGTGGGCGCCAACTGTCGTGGCTTTGTCACGGCAGATGTCCTAGAGAAAGGACTTAGTCGTGGAGCCATCGCGACGGGTTAGATTGAAGGGGTTAAAGCGGACACAGGGACGCAAGAGAGTTTATACTAGTTCGGCCCCTTTAAGGAAGGTAAAAGCCTACGTCTAGTTGTGATGGAATTGATGGGGTTTCGATGACTAGGGAGCAAACAAGCTTCGCCTAAGTCTCGAGTTGTTGTCTGTTGTCCTTGAACCGCCGCCGGGTCGTCCCCCTATATACACGGGTGACTCCCGTCGGCTTACAGAGTCCCAATACCGGCTCATAGATGTGTCCGGTTTGGTCTCTACTTATTCCTAACTTATAATACAAGTTAACTACTAATGCCGGTTTATGGCTACAGGCCTTGAACCGACCATGGGCCTTGAGCCCTCATCTGCCTTCTTGGGCTTTAACATACTTAACTACTGATGAAGTTAACCCGGCCCAGATAGGCCAGTTTACGCCCAGTAGTAATATCCCCAACAGTACCCCAAGGGCTCGGCTTTTGATCTTGTTGGATATTCTAACTCTGACTATGCTGGTGATCATGTGGATCGCAAGTCAACATCTGGTACGTGTCATTTCCTCGGATGATCTTTGGTCTGTTGGTCCTCGAAGAAACAGAACTGCGTATCACTATCTACTGCTGAAGCTGAGTACATTGCCGCTGGTTCTTGCTGTGCCCAATTGCTATGGATGAAGCAAACTCTCAAGGACTATGGCGTCAACATGAAGAATGTACCTCTCTTCTGTGACAATGAGAGTGCCATCAAGATTGCTCACAACCCAGTTCAACACTCGAAGACAAAGCACATTCAGATTCGTCATCATTTTCTTCGTGATCATGTGTTGAAGGGCGACATTTCTATTGAGCATATGAAGACTGAAGAACAGCTGGCCGATATCTTCACAAAGCCCTTGGATGAGAAGAGATTTAGCAAGTTGCGGTGTGAGCTAAATATCCTAGAATCTTCGAATGTTATGTGAAAAGGACACTCATCCTAACACTTATGCAAAATTGATGACTTAGATGTGCAACACATGAAGAAACGTTTTACTTCAATCAATGAAGAATAACACTCTTAGTGTGAAGAAATTAACGAAGAATTTGATTCTCAGAACCCTACGATAATTGTACGCGGTGTCTGAAATCATCATTCTTATATGGTGGGTCACGCCACCACAAAAAGTGGAAATTCCTCAAATTATTCATATTCTTCAACTTTGCATAGTCTTCACTAGTTCCGTCGTTTTTCT